>NC_080068.1:142633445-142851573 GCF_949987535.1 Balaenoptera acutorostrata | reverse complement strand
TGAGGGAGGTGAGGTGTGAGGGAGGTGAGGTGTGAGGGAGGTGAGGGAGGTGAGGGAGGTGAGGAGGTGAGGAGTGAGGAGGTGAGGGAGGTGAGGAGGTGAGGGAGGTGAGGCAGGTGAGGAGTGAGGGAGGTGAGGTGTGAGGGAGGTGAGGTGTGAGGGAGGTGAGGTGTGAGGGAGGTGAGGGAGGTGAGGGAGGTGAGGGAGGTGAGGAGTGAGGAGGTGAGGGAGGTGAGGAGGTGAGGGAGGTGAGGCAGGTGAGGAGTGAGGAGAGGGAGGTAGGGACGTGAGGAGTGAGGGAGGTGAGGAGGTGAGGAGTGAGGAGGTGAGGAGTGAGGTGAGGGAGGTGAGGAGTGAGGGAGGTGAGGGAGGTGAGGTGTGAGGGAGTGAGGTGTGAGGGAGGTGAGGTGTGAGGGAGGTGAGGGAGGTGAGGGAGGTGAGGGAGGTGAGGAGTGAGGAGGTGAGGGAGGTGAGGGAGGTGAGGAGGTGAGGGAGGTGAGGAGTGAGGAGTGAGGGAGGTGAGGGAGGTGAGGAGTGAGGGAGGTGAGGGGAGGTGAGGTGTGAGGGGAGGTGAGGTGTGAGGGAGGTGAGGGTGGTGAGGGAGGTGAGGGAGGTGAGGGGTGAGGAGGAGGTGAGGAGTGAGGAGGTGAGGGAGGTGAGGAGGTGAGGGAGGTGAGGCAGGTGAGGAGTGAGGGAGGTGAGGTGTGAGGGAGGTGAGGTGTGAGGGAGGTGAGGAGGTGAGGGAGGTGAGGGAGGTGAGGAGTGAGGAGGTGAGGGAGGTGAGGAGGTGAGGGAGGTGAGGCAGGTGAGGAGTGAGGGAGGTGAGGTGTGAGGGAGGTGAGGTGTGAGGGAGGTGAGGTGTGAGGGAGGTGAGGGAGGTGAGGGAGGTGAGGGAGGTGAGGAGTGAGGAGGTGAGGGAGGTGAGGAGGTGAGGGAGGTGAGGCAGGTGAGGAGTGAGGGAGGTGAGGGAGGTGAGGAGTGAGGGAGGTGAGGAGGTGAGGAGTGAGGAGGTGAGGAGTGAGGTGAGGAGGTGAGGAGTGAGGGAGGTGAGGGAGGTGAGGTGTGAGGGAGGTGAGGGAGGTGAGGGAGGTGAGGGAGGTGAGGAGTGAGGAGGTGAGGAGGTGAGGGAGGTGAGGAGGTGAGGGAGGTGAGGGAGGTGAGGAGTGAGGGAGGTGAGGGAGGTGAGGAGTGAGGGAGGTGAGGGAGGTGAGGTGTGAGGGAGGTGAGGTGTGAGGGAGGTGAGGGAGGTGAGGGAGGTGAGGGAGGTGAGGAGTGAGGAGGTGAGGGAGGTGAGGGAGGTGAGGGAGGTGAGGAGGTGAGGGAGGTGAGGAGGTGAGGGAGGTGAGGCAGGTGAGGAGTGAGGGAGGTGAGGGAGGTGAGGAGTGAGGGAGGTGAGGGAGGTGAGGGAGGTGAGGAGTGAGGAGGTGAGGGAGGTGAGGAGGTGAGGGAGGTGAGGGAGGTGAGGAGTGAGGGAGGTGAGGGAGGTGAGGAGTGAGGAGGTGAGGAGTGAGGGAGGTGAGGGAGGTGAGGAGTGAGGGAGGTGAGGGAGGTGAGGAGTGAGGAGGTGAGGAGTGAGGTGAGGGAGGTGAGGAGTGAGGGAGGTGAGGGAGGTGAGGTGTGAGGGAGGTGAGGTGTGAGGGAGGTGAGGGAGGTGAGGGAGGTGAGGAGTGAGGAGGTGAGGGAGGTGAGGGAGGTGAGGGAGGTGAGGGAGGTGAGGGAGGTGAGGAGGTGAGGGAGGTGAGGCAGGTGAGGAGTGAGGGAGGTGAGGGAGGTGAGGAGTGAGGGAGGTGAGGTAGGTGAGGGAGGTGAGGAGTGAGGGAGGTGAGGGAGGTGAGGAGGTGAGGGAGGAGAGGAGGTGAGCATGGAGCCCTTCCCAACCATGTGAGCTCCACCTGCAGGGTGTGGGCCCAGAGAAAGGGGACGCCGGGGCTGAGGAACAGGTGTGTGTGTGGAGGCCCCGTGGCACATGCACATGGTGCCCCTGTCCGGGTGCAGCCCTCGCCAGGCCCCGGGCAGCAGGAGGAGCCGGGCCCCGCCATTGCGGGATGGCCTCACCTCTCCACCGTCTCACAGAACAGCACGATGACCTCCTGCTGCACGTAGTACTCCCGGGGGGACTTCACGGGCACCATGGCCGACACGTAGCTGCAAACAGAGAGAAGGAAGTGAGGGCCGCCTGGTGTCTCCCGGAACCGAGGGTGTCTTAACTGACAACCAGATGAGGTCCTTCCAACTGCAGCCCGGCCGCATCTCAGCAGCTTCATAAACACACACCCCCAGCATCACCGTTTATATTTTGAGCCAAAGCTCCTCCCAGGGTCAGGCCTCAACCAGCGCCTCCTTGGGTCCCACAGCCCTGCCCATCCTGGAACCGCCACTGCCCACTGCCGCGACGGTCCCCAGCCTCGAGGGAGTGAATGACCCTGTTTAGGGCTGACGGACAACCCCTGGGCCCCCACACAGAGCAGGGCCAGGGGGCTCCACCCACTCCCCAGGTGAGAACATTTTTCTGTCACTAACTAGTTTTTCTTGTTAGGAAAGCTCAGTTGGAAAGATGTGGAGCAGACAGAGCCGGCCGAAGCTATAAAGCTCACTTGTGGCGCCCACTCCCTAGAGAACCGGCTGGAATGCCTGACTTCCTTCTGGGGCCCACACGGCACAGGACGGACAGCTTTCATTAACCGGGCCACCGTGGACGGGCTTTGGGGTGCTGCTCCTCATCTACCTCCAGCGTCTCCGTGTCTGTGGACACGGCACAGGTCCCTCCCCGCAGTCCCGGGTCCTCCAGAGCCCGTCCTGTGAGGGCTCCAGGGACCACGCCATGTCCTCTGCCGCGGGCGGGGACAGGCACGCCCCAGGGAGCTAGTGGGGGTCGGGAGGGCAGAGCCGCTGCGCTGGAGAGGCGCCCCCCTCACCCCACGGAGCTGGGGGCCCCAGCAGGCCCCCGAGCGGCCACCACTTCCTCCTGGCTCCTGCCGCGTCCCACGTCCGGGCACAGAGACGTGCTGGGGGCGGGGCGTTGTGCTGACCGTGACCTTCACCCGCAGGACCACCAGCGGCAGAGGTGCTGGGCGGGACCCAGCGTCCCCTGCGTCCCTCGGTCGCCTCTGCCCGCCTCCGCCCCTCCCCCTACGCCGTGCCCCCGCCCCCCCCCCCCCGCGGCGGCCCGGAACCAGCCCGCGCCTCCCTCCGCGGAGTTTCCCAGCTGCAGACGCAGAGCCCGGCGGAGCTGCCCGCCCCCAGCCCTCCCCACGGGGCAAAGGGTTAGGGTTCCTCGCTCACCTCAGCTCGAACTCGGCGAACAGCACGTCGAAGTGCCTGAGCGCCTCCCGCATCTTCTCCGTGTAGGTGTTGAGGTCCCGCAGCGCCTGGTCGCGGAGGGCGCCGCGCACGTCCTCCAGGCTGCGGGTCAGCTCCTTGGCCAGCGGCCGCATGGCCATGCTCTCCAGCTCGCGGTTCATGATGATGGAGCCGGCGGCCAGGCACTGCGGGCGGCAGAGGGCGTCAGGGAGGCCCCACCCGCGTGTCCTCGGCGCCCGGAGCGTGCGGGCTTCCGGAACCCACGACAGCGGGCGCTGAGAAAGGTCCCCCCACCACGGCGCCCGAGAAGACTGTACAGCCAGAGGTGGGACCGGAGGGCAGAAGAACGGCGGGGCTGGGGCGCCTCATCCCGGAGACGCCTCCCGGGCCTCCCTTCCGGGAGCCCCTCCCTCATATTCCTGCCCCCCTCCCCCCTCCGCTCTGGGGCGCCTGCTCCCTCCTGGTTTCTCTTAGATGCGGAGCCATTATGGCGGTGAGAACCAACGCCCTCGGGCTTGGGGGCTCCATGCAGGGGCCTCCGGGCCATGTGACCCCTGTCCCCTCCCCACCCGGCCCACAGACGCCAGGTTCCGGCCGTACTCCAGGTCCACCGCACCGGGGCTGACCGCGGCCCCCCAGCATCTCCAGGCATTCTAGGAAGCAGACGCCTCGTGTCCATAAAGGCTCTCTACATCACCTCATGGCTTGCACAGCTGCCCCTGCCCCTGGGACCCGCTTTGCAGAGCTGAGCACTGAGGCTGGGGGGAGAGACGGCCTACCCAGGGCCCCAGCAGGGACGCCCCAACCAGGTGCGGCTCAGAGGAGCCGGGTGGAATGGGCTGAAACAGGGGAGCAGGTGGGCACGAGAGCCCGGCAGCGTGGGGGAGGGGGGCATTCCAGGAGTCCTGCAGAGCTGAGGCGGGGAGGACCGGGCCGCGCACGCCCCTAGGGTCCGAGAGCAAGGCCAAGGGGTCGTCTGGGTGTCCCACGGGTCACCCCTGGCTGGGGTGAGGCTGGTCCTGCCTCCCCGGGCGGGCACCTCCCTCCCGTGCCTCAGGCTCCTCCTCGGGAGGTGAAGACCAAGACCGGAGGGGCTATGTGAGTGGCGGCTGGAGCGTGGGCCAGGGCGCAGCGGCCCCGCCCCGCCAGAAGAAACAGTCCTGCGGGTGCGGGCGGGCAGTGCTGTTCCGAATACCAGCATTACTGTAATAACCGCTTTTAGGCCCTATGTGTCTGGGGGCCTGAGAACCTCATAGAAATCACATGTGAGGCCTCGTGTCTGTATCTGCTTGTGTATAGTTTCCAGGGAGCATGTTCTCGCCTCCCCGCGACCCTACAGGCTCAGCACCATGTGTAACCCCTGGAGGAGGAGACGCCGGGCCCTGCACCTGTAGCTGCACACGAGTGAGCGTCGTAGAGGAGCAGCTGGGCAACGCCCAGCATCGTGACCCCGGACCCCGGCGGCCACCCACTACCTCGGCGCCAAACCAGAGCTGGCCAGCCAGGTTGTCGTGCCGGATCTCCTCGGGGAACTTGACACAGAAATCCCGCGGGGCGCGCTCCTGGGGGATGCACACATCCATGATCTGGTTAATGATGTTCAACACGTTGTCCTGAAACAGAAACGGGAAGTGCGCTAAGACGCAGCTCCAGCTGGCGGCTGGCAGGACTGCTTGGAAAGTCAGAGAAGCAAGCCCAGTGCAGCTTAGGATGACCAGGTGATGTGGTAGCACATGTGGGCCTGCTCTGCCACTGCTACAAGGAGCTCAAACTTTCCAGAAGTATCCAGAGTGAAGAGCACACCCTTCCCCACGTCCAGGTGTCTGGAGCACCCGCCATGAGGGCTGAGGGCGCTTCCCACGTCAGTCACCAAGTTCATGGTGCATCGCCCTGTGTGACGGCTGTACCTTTCCCTGCTGACCCGCACCTGGGCCCCTGCAGCCTCAGCCACGATGGCCGCCCCGAGCATCTCGCTGAACTCCTGTACACAAATTTCTTAGGAGAGAGCTGGAGAGATGGAATTGCTAGGTGGACAGACACACAAAAAGTGGATTTTCACCGCCCACTTGCTGTGCTTCTCTGATTAACAGTATAAGTCTGTGTCATCCTGGGCATGATCGCGACACAGTCAGGGAAGACCTGCTGTCGGGACAGACATCAGTAGGAGACCACATGTAAGACTGGTCTTTTCCAACCTGTTTTACTGCATCTTAAATCACATCCCATTCTTTTCTCAAAATTGTCCTGTTCTTGAAACGTCTACCATCCATTCAGTAGAATTGCAAGAATGTTCCAAGTTTAGTTTGCTTCTTTAATTTGTTAAAGGTAAGATTAATACCCATTCATCCCAGAGACACTGGAAACATGGGAAAGTGGAGGGGCAGGGAATGTCCTTGGGACAGTGTGACTGCAGGTGGCACGCTTCCTTCCGGGTCTTGTCCCCGTGGGCTGCTTCCCATCAGCACGGTTGGGATCATCTGTGGACACAGTCTTGTACTCTGCTGCTGTCATTTACAGTTGGGACATGTTATTATCACTTTCCACAAATCCAACTTGTGACGGGGCGTCACGTAAGATTCCAGCACGTGGACCATCCTTTTAACTCCCTGCTTCCTCTTCTGCTGGACATTTATGTCATTTCTAATTTACCGTGAATAACGCAATCACCACTGTGGTGCCTGACACTGAATTCTGGGTCAGTCCCTCAGAATCCACTCATCCCTAGAAGTGGCATTACAAAGTCAAGAGTGTGAAGTGCATTTATAGGCCCTAATTACATTCCACCAAATTGCTTTCCAGAAAAAGACAGCACACCCTCACCCTCAGCAATTCTGTATCTCAACAGTCCTCCTCTCCACCCTCTGAGGCTTGAGTTTCATTTTTCTTAGGCAGTAGATGTGAGCGGGAAGCATGACTTTCTAATGCAAACAACTGACGCACTGAACTCTGAAGGAAATTCTGCACCATAAGGAAATCGCACAAAACATAAAAATAAATCCAACCAACATCAAGTGGTCCTACTGTCAGCTCTATTTAAAAGGTTTTCTGGGTGGGCAGGTCTCTTTCTCACGATTCAACAAAGTAATGAACAAATAATGGCAAAAATAACAGCAAGTGCTCAGGAAACGTCAGCTCGTATTGAGAGCCAGGGATCTCAGCCCAGCAAGGTGGCAGGGCTTACCCAAAGTTGTGTGGCCTTTGAGTGGCACTGATCCCACCCTGCCCAGCCCCAGGACGGCAGCTGCCTGAGGGTGAGGTCTTTTTTCCTGCACTGATGGGTCCCCAGTGACAGAGCAGTGCTGAACACACGGTGTCGCTCAACGGACGTTTACTGGGGCGTCCGATTCCAGCCAAGGTGGAGCAACATGCATGAAATTTACCTCTTCAAACAACAGTAATGGAAGCAAATGAGACAGCGGTTCTCCAGACACTGGACGTCAGGCAATAAGTGATCCCAGAGAGAAGAGAGACAAATGAGGCGGGAGCTATGACTGCCCAGTTCACTGCCTGGAGGGAATTTTCAGGTCACGGCACAGACAGAGGGTACCCACGTGGGACCCAGCAAACTCCCTAGTTGAAGTGATAGGGCTGAGAGCCCGGGTAGACCAAGGCAGCCAGAATCCAGAGGACAGAGTAGCAGACGTAAGTGAGCTGCCCAGGGAGACAGCCTCTGGGGAGGCCCCTGAGTATTCAGCTGGGCACAGGGCCGAAGAGTAGAGAAGTTCACGGTTCACAGGGCATTGGGTAGATACCCGAAAGTGTCTCGGCTCAGTAGCAGACTATTCTTAGCCCCAGACTAAACACAGCTCTGATTCTGCCTAACATCTTAAAGAAACAGGATGCAAAAGGATCAAACCATTTCTAAGTAACCAAACTGTATCACAGAACAAAGCTCAAAAAAGTTTATGGAAAAACAAAAATACTCAGCTCTCAGCAAGGTAAAATTCCCAAGGTCAGGCATCCAATTAAAAAATTACCAGGCTTGGGCTTCCCTGGTGGCACGTGGTTAAGAATCCGCCTGCCAATGCAGGGGACACGGGTTCGAGCCCTGGTCCAGGAAGATCCCATATGCCACAGAGCAACTAAGCCCATGCACCACAACTACTGAGCCTGCGCTCTAGAGCCCGCAAGCCACAACGACTGAAGCCTGCACGCTGCAACTACTGAAGCCCGCGCTCCTAGAGCCCATGCTCCGCAACAAAGAGAAGCCACCGCAATGAGAAGCCTGCGCACCTTAACGAAGAGTAGTCCCCGCTCGCTGCAACTAGAGAAAGCCTGTGTGCAGCAACAAAGACCCAACTCAGCCAAAAATAAATAAATAACTAAATTTTAAAAAATTACCAGGCTTGCAAAGAATTAAGAAAATATGACACATGATGAAAAGAAAAAGCAACCCATCGAAACCAACCCAGACCTGACAGAGGTGATAGAACAGGGGATGAAGGCAGCTGTCATAACTGACTTTCGTGTGTTCAGAAAGTTACGTAGAATCAATGAAGAAACAAAAAGGTCTCAAACTGATCCAGAGACAAAACTTACAGTATCTGAGGTGAAAACAAAAATACACTGGATGGGATTAACCTCAGATTAGACAGGTCAGAAAAAAAGAACAATAAACTTGGAGACATAGCAATTGAAACTTTCCAAATTTATCAGAGAGAAAATACCAATAATAATAATAGAAGAGACCATCAGTGAATTCTAGGACAACCTCAACATGTCAAAATACATACAATTCAAGACCCAAAAGGAGGAGAACTGAAACAGAAAAAAATATGTGAAGGAATAGTGACTAATTTTTTCCCCAAATTTAATGACAACTATAAACTCACAGATCCAAGAAGTTCAATGAACCCTAAGCACAGGAAACACAAAGAAAGCGATACAAAGTCACAGCATAATCAAATTGAGGAAAACTAATAAAAAGAGAAAATCTCACAAGTAGCAAGAGAAAAAAATTTACATACAAGGAACAAAGGTAAGATCACATTAGCATTCTCACTGGAAACAATGCAAGTGAGAAGAGTGGAAGAACATCTTTCAAGTATTGAGGGGGAAATGATTAACAACTTAGGATTCTAAACCCAGCAAAAATAGCTTTCAAAATTGATGACAAGATAAGAATTCATGACCAGCAGACTCACACTGAAAAAAATGCTAAAGAAAGTCTTTCATGCAAAAGGGAAAAGACACCAGATGGAAATTGAGATCTTCACGAAGGAACAGAGAGACCAAAAAGGGCGACTGCACGGGAAAAATGCAAGATCCTTTATTATTGTTTAATTTTCTTTACAAAAAATTTGACTGTTTAAACAAAAACACTGACAATATAATGTGAGTCTAAACACATGTAAGACGAACATGTATGACATAAAGACATAAGACTGCTTTCAAAGAGTTCGATACCACCTCACATATACAGTAGGAACCTTACAGGGGCTTATCCCATCTGTCCCTCCCGGATCAGCTGCTGTTACTGCTGCTGTTGCTGTGGGTGATGGGGTGGACAGTAATAAAAATAGTTAATAAAATCTAAATGTAATTTACCATATCAACAAACTAAGAGGAAAGAAAAACACACGATAACCTCAACAGACACAGAGAGAGCATCTGAAAAAAATCCAACATCCATCCATTCCTGATAAAACTCTCAGCAAGCTATGAATAGCCGGCAACTTCCTCAGCCTGAAAAAGAGCATCTATGAAAACCCTACGATAGCTAACATCACACTGAATGGTGAAAAACTCAATGCTTTTCCCAAAATTGATCTATAGATTAAATGCGATCCCAATCAAAAACTCAGGCTTTTTTGTAGATATCTACAAGCTGTTTTTAAGTTTCATATGGAAATGCAAAGAACCTAGAACAGCCACAACAACTTTGAAATAGAAGAACAAAGTTGGAGATCTGACGCCCTCTGATTTTACGACTTACTTTAAACCTACCATAATTAAGACAGTGTGATACTGGCCTTAAGACAGATCAGCGGAACAGACTAGAGAACCCAGAAATAGACCCACACAGATATGGACAACTGATCTTCAACAAAGGTGCAAGAACAATTTAGTACAAAAAGGACAGTCTTTTTCAGTGAGAAAGGATGGTCTTTCAACAAATGATGCTGGAACAATTGAAAATTCATTTGCAAAAAAAATATGAATGTTGGTTGAAAGCTCACACCATATACTAAAGTTAGGTCAATATGGATGAGAGACCTAAATATAAAACCTCACAACTACTGAAGCCCGTGCGCCTAGAGCCCATGCTCCGCAACAAGAGAAGCCACCGCAGTGAGAAGCCCGCGCACCACAAGGAAGAGTAGCCACTGCTCGCCGCAACTAGAGAAATCCCTCGCACAGTAACGAAGACCCAAGGCAGCCAAATAAATAAATAAATATAAAACCTTTCTTTCTTTCTGAAAGAAAATAAGAAAATTTGATGACCTTGGGTTAAACCAAGATTTCTTAGATATGACACCAAAAGCATGATCTATATAAGAAACAAATAGGTAAATTGGGCTTCATCAAAATTTGAAACTTAGGCTCTTCAAAAAACTGCTAGGAGAATGACAAGATAATCCACAGACTGGGAGAAAATGTTCGCAAATCATCGTCTGATGAGGGATTTAGTGTCCTCACATGGTCGTCCCTCTGTGCCTGTCTGTGTCCTAACAGCCTCTTCTTGTAAGGACACCACTCAGATTGGATCAGGGCCCACCCCAGTGACCTCATTTTACCTTAATCAGCTCTTTAAAGGCTCCATCTCCAAATGCAGTCACACCTGAGGCGCTATGAGTTAGGGCTTCAACACAGGAATTTGGGGCGGGGTGGGGGGACACAGTTCAGTGCATAACAACAACCCAGAATTCATTTCATCCTACTGCGCCATCAGCATGATTTCTTAAATCCTTTACGATTTTCTGAAGCAAGAAGGAAAACGAAAACCCGTGCAAAAGTCATCAGAAACCACCTGCATACTCATGTGTGCCCTAGTCCACAATTTTCCTGAAGAAAGTTTAGTTTACACAAAAGCGCATTACTTAGATTCCTTCTAACTGGGATGAGAGTCAGCCCAGCGAGGCTGAACCGCAGTGCACCTGCCTCACCCTCCACAGTGCCACATGGGAGAAGCAGCAGCTGCGGTTCGCTGGGCCTCTGCTGCGTGCCTGGGCAGGCTGGAGACTTAGCTAGAAGACCCCATTTCGGGTCAGAAGGTTCAAAACACCACACCCAGCGTGGTACCAGCCTGTCCGGCTGACCCCAGCCAGAAGGTATGACCTGAGCAGCCCTGAGACCAACGTGAGGACCCGCAGGGGCCCCCGGAAAGCAGAGCCGGGCCAGGCTGGCGTTGCCATGCGTGCTCTGCACAGATGCCCCCTGCTCAGCTGAGGGTCCACCTGGTCTGACGGGACCTGGGAGGCCTGCGGTGCCCCCGACAGGGGGCTGAGCCACTACCCACGGCCGAGAAATTCATGACCTCTGGGTACTTGGCAGGGGCGTCCACATCCTCTGGAACTGACTCACAGGTGCTGGGAACTTCGGGGGATGGGGGACCAGCTACATCTGGAGTTGGGTGACCTCCCCAGGGCAACCATGCTCTAAAATCAAGGCCAGCAAGTGACCCGGCAGAGTGGGCCGCAGCCAGCCGCCTCCGTCAGACCTGCACCTTATCTCGGTTCTTGTGCTGTGATCACACACATCACCCCGTGCTCTCGGCCTTTGTCAAAGCCCCTCCCTGACCGCAACGGCCTGCCAAATGCCCACCTCCCCTGCGCCTGCCTGGCTCCCTCCTATGACATCATCCACCCTCTGCCCAGGGGCACCTCTGCAAGTGAGCGCTGTCGAATGAATGAATGAATGAATGAACGAACTGGCAGCATCATGAAGGTCAATGAAGATTAGAAATGGCAAAATGCCTGTTTCTGGGAGTTCCCTGGTGGTCTAGTGGTTAGGATTCCGGGCTTTCACTGCCATGACCCTGATTCAATCCCTGGTTGGGGACCTGAGATCCCACAAGCCGAGCAGCACAGCCAAAAAAAAAGCCCGTTTCAAGAAAGATGTTAGAAATGAAAGTGACTTTCCAACCTAAATAGCTGAGCTTTGTAGAAATTCACTGTAGTGGGAGCCCCTGACAAAACAAGGAGCCCCAGTAACTGGCCAGTGAAACGAATGTGACAGTGACAAGCCTTTATTAAGTTACGGTACACACGGGGAGGCTCACTTTGGCGCGTTTTCCTGTGGCGGGCAGCTGAGTACAGAGCCAGCACCCAGGGTGCCTCAGCCATAACTTTCAGCCACGCGTTTGTGGGGAGAGGAGTCCTCCCAGCGGGCTTGGCTGCCGCTCTCTGCGAGGCCTGCGTGCGGGGCTGGCCCTGGGCTGGCGTCCGGGAGCTGGGGTGTCGGGATGGGGGGCTCCCTGGGCCTCCCCTGTTGTGTCTGTGCTGACACCCTTCCCTCCTCCCCGGGGCTGCAGTTCAGTGTGTGCCCGGCAGAGGGGCCTGCGGAGCCTGCGGGCCCCCAATGAGAGCCCCGGTTCTGAGTCTCTGACGAGCTTCCCTGGGGACAGCGTGTCGCTGGGGGTGGAACGCGGCCCACGTGACTCCACGGGACGAGGTTCTGGAAGCTGGCGCCTGTTTCCTCTGGACCTCGCCCCCGGGCCCTCTCCCTTCGGTGGTGCTGCTTCACAGCCTTTCACTGTGATGGTTCAGAGCTCCGAGTATACGTGAGCCCTGCGTGTCCTCCTGCTGGAAGCCCAGGGTGGCTTTGGGGACCCCGACACAGGGGTCTTCAGAGAGGAGTGAGAAGTGAAAGATGCTTGTGTCGCTATGTGAGAGTGAACTACTTTAGCTGATTTTTATGACTTGTTTCTTGACCTTTTTAAGCGGCCTCACCCGCATCCAGTACCAGGGCCGTCCTCCTTCTCTGATTTTCCCTGCGGAGGCTCTGCAAGGCACAAGCCAAGTTTCACCCCACTCGGTCACTCTGTGTAACATGCAGTTACAATAGCCAGTGAGCCGGCATGAGTGGCCTTGGGAGTAAACACAGTCCCCTGCAGGGAGCCCCACCCTGCGGTGGGGGGAGGGGGCAGAGAGAGGCCTCCTCGCTGCCAGCGGTGGGTGAGCTGAGGGCACAGGAAGGACATCCCCCGGTGGGGAAGCAGGGCATCGACAGACCAGCCAGTCAGGAGACCCTCCTGTCCCCTTGGTCCCTGGACCCTCCTGAGAGATGGGAATGGGATGGGGTGTGCTCCTCCCGCCCCCTCAAGGATTCTGTAAGAACCCTTGATGCTTGAAACACACGACGGGACATTTGCTTCCCCGGACCCGCCCTGTGATCTAGGACGCACAGCCCTCACCTCCCCGGTGGAGAGGCTCAGACTGGTGGACTGAATACACCGAGAAGGTTCTGGAACTTGGTGAACGACCCTGACGGTCACTTGACAAAACTTGCTTCATCCACGTGCTCTCGTGCTGGTGTAGCCTCCCGGGTGTTCGGGGAACCCAGAGGAATTCCCAGCATGGTGTCCAGGACCAGCTGAACCCTACAGCAGGAGGTTGCCACCCTGCCAGCTCTGCGGCGGCCCCGCGGGCCGTAGTCCCCTTCCCCGTGCCGGCTCCTCGTCCTCCCACGTTCCTCTCCGATGGTGTCCCGCGACCCCGCCCCTTCCAACCTGCTCTTGTCCCCGGGATGTCCCCCCCGCCCCACTCCGGTCCGGTTTCCCTCCCTGAGACGGCTCCCCGGGCCCGCGCCCTCCTTCCCCTCCGTCCCGCCGCTCACCTGGCAGGAGCGGAACTGGCTGACGAGCAGCGTGCAGCGCTGGGGATCCTTCCGCCCGTCCAGACTGTCCAGCTCGGCGGCCACCTGGCTCAGCTCCTCGTCCGCGTGGTAGAACTGCGCCAGCAGCTGCGGGTCCGACCGCTGCGGGGAGAGAGGGCGTGAGCGCCGCCCCGGGGGGCGTGGCCTTGTCCCCACCGTGGGCGGGGCCGTCGCCCCGCCGGCTCCCCTGATGCCCCCTACGTCCCCGGGGGCGGGGAGAACGACCCCAGACGAGGGCTGGGGAGGGGCCGGGGCGCGGGACGGTGGAATCAGCTCTCAGGAAGGAGTTTTAGTCCAAAACTAAACTGAAGTGATAAAGGCGGCCGCTGAAGGAAGGGCGCGGCCCGCTCCCCAGCCTCCTCCCAGCGCTCAGCCCTGTTTCCACGACGCCAGGAGGGGCGGGGCTTTGTGGCGGGAAACGCTTCTCTCAGGGGCTCACCTCCCACGAAAGGCACGGGGCGTTCTTCTGATTCTGGGTCTTCAGGCGTAACCCCACCCTTGGAGCGAAGGCCCAGCTCCGTGTGCCTCTGCCCGTCCTGCCGGCCACCTGACCGCCCCGGTCTGTCCCCAGCTCCAGCCCCGCCGGCCACGTGCTGTCCTGTCCACACGCTCACGCCCACCCCAGGCCTCCGCGCTGTGCTCCCTCCAGCCGAGGTGCCAAGGGCTGTCCCCTAGGATCTGAGTCTCCAGGATTAGGACAAGCCCACGGGAAGGGTGGCAAAGCCCTCAAACATGTTTTTATAAAAGGTGCCCTTCATGATGGGACAGCGAGATACAGAAGAGAAGGAAAGACACCCAATCAACCCTCGGTTCCCTCCTCCTTCTACCTAAGAATCAGCACATGGCTGTCTTTACGCTCTACATTTTGTTGAACATAAGGTAACTTATTTTCGTAATTTCTCTCAGCTCACTGCTCGATGGAGCCTGTGTTCCGCCCCCTCCCCCTACGTGGCCCGTGCCAGGGTGGTTCTTCCTCCGCTCAGGGGTCTTGGTCATTCATCAGTGCCTTACTCTGGGTCACTTGCGAGGCTGGCCCAAACCCCTAGGGTGGTGAGGAAGCCCCTCAGGGAGGCTGAGCCGACCTCGGGCCGGGGGGGGGGGGGGGGGGGGGAGGGGCTTCAGTGATTGGTCCAGGAGGCAGACATGTGACCCAGGCAGGGCCAATGGGAGACCTCCCTGGGACTTTCCACCGGAGAGTGGCAGGGGTTCACTGATCCGTGCACCAACCCAGCAAAGGCACCTGAACACCCACTGCCAAGGATGCAGGGCTGGGGACACGGCCAGGAATGGGGCAGGTCCAGACCCTGGCCCCCTCCATGGGCTCAGCTGACTCACGCCCAGGAGGGCCACCAGTGACCCCTCTGTGATGAGACCGGAACCAGGTTGGGGTCAGGGGCTGGCAGTACATTTTTGCCCCTTTCCTGTTGTGCTGACTGGAAGGAAAGACGGAAGGAGGGGGTCTGGGAGGTGGGGAGCCGGCTGACTCTGAATGGTGCCCTCACGCACTGTCCCTGCCACCCTGGAGTCAAGCTCCCTCTACCCCGACCCACATCCCTCCATTAAGGCCCATTTGGACCCATTTCCCACCCTGGAGCCTCCTCTTAGTTTCAGAAGCTGGGAGGAGGGAGAGACACTCTTGCCCTCTGACCCCCCAACCAGGGTTCAATCTCGTGCCTTCAGGGCCTGGCAGACACCTACATGAGGGAGAAGACAAAAGGGAGCAGTGGGGCTTGTGGAGAACTGGAAAGGGCCTGCCTGCCCGGGGAGAGGCCAGGGAAGAAAACAACAGCACCCAGTACTGGAGGACCCCAGCCAACCCCCGCAAGCCTTGCGTGGGCTAAACGTCTCCATGACCACGAACAGCCTCCCGCTCTCCCTGTGGAGGGCACGGGGTGGGCGTGGTGGAATCTGCCACCTTGGAATCGATGCACAGAGACAAAGCCTTTGGGCTCACCTTGCTTTGCTTTCAGTAAATCAAAGACCTTAAGAGCAGACCTACGAATGTGTTGACCATTAGCAAAAAGAGAGCTGAGCACACACACACACACACACACACACACACACAGCAGAAACTGGAGAATTCAGAAAAAAAATTTTTTAAACCTAACAATTATCTTTATTTTGTTGAGACACAAAAGATCTGTGTGATTTTTAAATTTTAGTGATACTCCGAGACAGCTTTCCGGCCCCCTCAGGACTGGCATTTCCAAAGAAAAATCAAAAGTCCCCTGTGTCTCCTGGGGGTGCCGAGGAGCAGCAGGAGAACCTCACTGATTGTGGCAGTCACATTCACCCGGAAACCCCAGACGCTAGGGAGACAAAACCTCCAGGCAGAAGTCCAGGAAATGAATGAACACAACTTACAAAACTCAATCTGTGCTGATTAACAGAATCCAAAAGAAAATTTTGGTGCTACATTTCCATTTCTAAGTATGCAGAGAATGAAGCAAACACAGCAGTCTCCAGCCGGCTGATCACTCACAACTAAATGGGTCCAGCAGGGCAGGGTCACCCTCAGGCCAGCTCGAAGGCCTGCCGACTGGAGGAAGGTAAAGATTAGGAACAGGAACTCTCTCTTTGGTTTGAATCAGTCAGCCTCATTCAACAACATTTAAAATCAAATTATAAATTAGACTTTTATTTATTTATTTTATAGTTATTTATTTATTTGGCGGCACCAGGTCTTAGTTGCGGCATGCAGGATCTTCGTTGCGGCGTGCGGGCTCTTAGTTGCAGCATGTGGGATCTAGTTCCCTGACCAGGGATCAAACCCGGGCCCCCTGCACTGGGAGCGCAGAGTCTTAACCACTGGACCACCAGGGAAGCCCCTAAATTAGACTTTTAAATGTCCCTAAGTAAAATGTCCACAGCAAAGAGAATCAATTGATATAAATACGAAGAAGTACTCACCCTATTTTGAAATAAAAACTATAAGAGAATAAAAGAGAGCCCAGTAGTAATGTCTTTTTTGGCGCATGATGTCAATATTTTCTCAAAATAAATTCATAGCAGTGACAGTTTTCACTGTTACAAGACAAAAATAAAACTAATGAAGGTAGCATTTTAGCTTAGGAGGTTAGAAGAGTAGTGAACAAGCAGCCCCAAAGAAGCCTCAAACACCCAAAAACACAGCAGTACTGAATCAGTCCAAAGTGCAAAAGTTGACTAATTCAGAACTAATTTTGTAAAGCTGATGAAATTATCCATTCATTCAAACTCCTGTTCTGCGATGCAGGATGGGGATGCGGGATGCAGATGTGAATGCAGATGTGGGATACAGGATGCAGGTGGGTGTGAGCTCAGGCCCCGCACTCAGGAGCCCGTCTGAGCCAGGCATGTGACAATGCCGGAGGGACCCAGCCTTTGTGAGTCTGGCCAGCTGGGCTGCGGCAGAATGTGGCATGAACCCTGAGTGTCCCCAGCCCGGTGCAGACCCCTCTGTGAGGTGGCCCAATATTGACCCAGATGAAGAAGACTAATGGCCAAGGTCACATCCATGGACACGGCAGAGCTGGCAGCCAGCCCAGGTCTCACTCTAAGGATACTCAGGAGCCCATGTGGGAGAGAGGAGGAGGTAAGAGTGACCAGGGCGGGATCCCTCTCACGCCTCTTGCTTCCCAAATAGGAAGTAAACACTGCAGCGGAAGAACCTTAGAAGGATGCCTTGTCACTGCAGGGCAGCAGCGCAGTCGCAGCCAAGCGCCAGGAAGGGAACGAGAAGAGAAGGCAGATGGTGGGACAGGTGGGCGGGACAGATGGCAGGTCAGGCAGCACGGCCAGGTCAGAAAGGACCAGCCCCCTCACACCCGCCTCGCAAGCTCAGCGATGGAGTGCAGCCCCGGGTGCGCAGAGTCCCAGCCCGCTGCCCCGCCAGCAGCCCCCCAGCAGCTGTCCCAGGACATGACCTGGGCTCCGAACGCTGGTTCCCGAGACGTACTACCCCACGGGACCCCCACCACCCTGACACTCTGCAGAAGAGAGCCTTGCGGATCTCGCTGGACCCCCCAGGTGGGCTCTTCAGCTGGACAGAGTGCAGGGAGCTCAGGGGTGAGGGCTGGGTGCCTAAGAGGCCAGCCCAGGCCCTGGGCCTCGCTTGGACCAGTTTTCCAGTAAAGCCTTGGACTCCCCACTGCAACACCCAAATCCAAGAGCATCGCAGAGAAACCAGAGAAAAGCCTCAAGTCACACTCTCTGAATCTGGCAGCTCCCTGTGCTGTGCGCCCGACCACCCGCTGATCCTCAGGCCCCAGGCACGGGAGAAGCTGACCAGGCCATGCTGGACTGCCAAGGAAACCCACTGACCACTGGTCACCAGGGCTGGGACCCCTCACTTTCTCCAAACACTCACCCAGACCCTCCTGCAAGTCTCCACCACCCTCTGTCCCCTCTGAGTCCTGGAGTGCCCGGGAGGCCGTGACCCATATCCGCAGGGTTGGCCTGGTCCACATCAGTGCATCAGTACACCAGCGCTGACCTGGCGGCACCACCAGCCACCGTCAGCGGATCTGGCGCCCCAGATAGGCACACACTCCTGTAGTCACATGGTGGCAGCCTGCCATCTGGCCCGTGGATGGCTGGTGGCCGGTTACTCCTGCCCCACCCCCACTCAACTGCCCGCCTTGCCCCCCAGGCTCCTCCACCAGGGCTCCCGCTGGGTGCCCCTCCGGCCCCTGCTCTCTCTCAGGACTCGGGTACCTGCCCTCCCTGTGGCCGTCAGGCCTGGGTACGGAACCGACCAGAGGTACATCACCATGCCCGTAGTTCGCTCGGTCTGCCCAGCACCCCCCATCAGCGAGCCCCTGGGGCAGCCAGCTGCTTCCTACCGAGACTCGAGGGGCGCCCATCGCTGGTGGTTGTAGGAATTGGTGGCCAGGGTTCGGGTGCAGTTTAATCACAAAGATAACCACCCAGAGCTGAATGTGTGTCATCTAACTCCCTTAATCCAACGCCTCCACCTCCCCAGAAGGTAAGGGCTATTCCCCAATTTACAGAAGGAAAAACCCAGGCTCAGAGAGCGAGATTCATAAATCCACCCAGTATCCCATACCCAGTAAGCAGTCTCACCTGCCACTCGGCCTCCCTGACAGAGGAAGGCCTTGTCCCGTGACTCAGTTTCCCTACTGGCTCCCGCTGGGTGACGGGGACCAGAGAGCACAGAGCCATCATCCCGGCTGGCACCACGTGGACCTGAGGGCGAGCCGGCAGGTCCCACCAGGCCTCAGGCTCTGTGGCTCAGGGTCCAGGCTCGTGGGCCACAGTGGGTCAGCTTGCACAGACACCACGTGTCAAGTCTGTACGCCCGGAGAGCATCCATCCCCCCGGGAGGCTGGCCCTGTCCTGGGCTGCAGACCAGCTCACTGCCGGACCCCAGGACCCACCCACCCTGGGCAGGTGCCAGTGGACAGTCAGCTGGCCCCACACGTGCCTGCAGCCTGACCTGGCACCACAGGTGGCCTGTCCTTAGCTGTGCGGAGGCCAGCCAGGCCACTGTGAGCCCTGCTGCCTCAAGGGCACAGCCCTTTGCAGCAAAACACTGCCAAGTGCTTGCCCAGGAAAGGCTGATGGCTTTACCTTCGATTTGCATCAATAAATATTTTACCCCTATGGTATAATAACAAAACAAGCCATTTCGGTTAGAGGAATCAAGGGCCCTCCAGAGCATGGGGGCAGAGTCTGAGGCTCAGACAAGAGGTGGCAAGAGGAACCAGGTGGGCACCGAATGTAGAGGATGCGTGCTGGACACGGGTCCAGGGTGGGCTCCAGGTTCAAGTCCCGCTCAGTACCTTACCGGCGGTGACCTTATCCCACGCCTCTGTTTATCATCTGCAAAGTGGGCTTAAAGCACACGGGATACCTCGCACGGCGCTCGGGGGGTCTGCACCTGGTGCAGTCATCGCGGCGGTGGCGTCAACTGACCGTGATAAGTGAGAAATGAGACGCTAAGGACCCACGTCATTCCTGAGAACATCGCCGCCACCCCCAGCGCCCTGTCCCGGAACTCGGCTGAACACGCCCCGACGTCCTGCCGGCAGAGCCGCACGGGGCCTCAACCCCAGGAGGCAGCGTGACCCACAGCGAGGGTGCGAGCGACCCCTCCACCCGGAGTCCCAGGCCGGGGACAGGCGCAGCCACCGCGCGTGCCCCCTGCCCACGGGCCCCTGGATCCTTCGAGTCAGGCAGAAGGGGGCGCCCAGAGAAGGGCGGGGAGGTGGGCAAGGGCGCAAGGGCCGGGGTGCAGAGAACCGGAAAGGGGTAGAGGGCGGGGCACGCGGAGGGGCCCTGGGGCGCAGGTGTCCCGGTGAGCCCGGAAGAGCGGGCGCGCGGAGGGGAAGGAGGAAGAGACTGGGGCCCCAAACGCGGGGCCCCCCACATCTCGCAGGGCAGGACCAAGTCGCGACGGCCAGGCGGGCGCAGCGAGAGGGGGCCTCGGGGCCGCTGCCCCTCAAGGCGGGGAGGTCGCAGTGTTCGCAAAGCGCGACGTGGGAGGAACAGGAGGCCGAGGACCAGCAGCCCCAGAAACGCAGGCGAGCACGAGGGTAAGGACGTCGGCGCCTCTCCAGGGCTCCCAGGGGGCACTGAACCACCCACTGCCCGTGTGTGCACCTGCGGGGTGTGTGTGTGTGTGTGTGCGCGCCGGCGCGGGCTTCGGGGTCTGGGCCGCTCAACCGCCCACCTGCAGAAGTGGACCTGGGCCCTCGGCCTGCCAGCCCTGGCCCACAGTCCAGCACCCAGAGCAAGCCCATCCCTCGTCTCTGGCCCTTCAGAGCCCCGAACCCTGGGCCCGAGCTGAGGACACGTGGCCAGCGCCAGGCCTGGCTGGTGGGAAGCACTTCTCCAGACTCAGGCTCGAAACTGGCGCAGCGCTGGCTGGATGGGCTTGGTTCCCAGTGGGCAGGGGAGGCCCTCCCCAAGCCCTCCAGCTCGGGGCCTGGGCTGGAGTCTGGGTCAGGGGGCTTGGAGAGGCACCTCCACTCCAGAAAACCTCCACTGAGCCAGCTGTGGAATGAATTCTGGGAGGAAAAGTGGACACACATGGTCCAGACACAGAACGGGTGCTCCCCCCTACTCCACAGGAGGGGTGCCTATGGGAGGGCAAGTCCCTTTCTGGTGGGAGGGGCACCTCCTCCTTAGCAGGGCAAGGCAAGGACTTAAACACCACACCAGTCGAGTGGTACTCAGGAAGCCCAGGTGAGCGGAGGCAACCCAACCTCACAGTGAGCTCAGTCACTGCCCTAGGCCACTGCCCCAACACAGTCTGGGGCTGAACATGGACGCCCAAAAAGAAGGCACCACATCTCAGAGAGATCTGGGGGGAGGGGGGAGATGCAAAATGTAATTACATCTAGGGTCCAGTTACTCCAGCAAAAAATAGTCCTGAAATCTTATCCACACCTAAGAGATTCATGTAAATCCTGAGACAGTTTTATTTTATTTTAATTAATTAATTTTTTTACGTTTGGCTGTGTTGGGTGTTCGTTGCTGCGCGCGGGCTTTCTCTAGTTGCAGCGAGCAGGGGCTACTCTTCGTTGCAGTGCGCAGGCTTCTCATTGTGGTGGCTTCTCTTGTCGCGGAGCACGGGCTCTAGGCGGGCGGGCTTCAGTAGCTGTGGCTCGTGGGCTCAGTAGTTGTGGTTCGTCGGCTCTAGAGCGCAGGCTCAGTAGTTGTGGCGCACAGGCTTAGTTGCTCCGCGGCATGTGGGATCTTCCCGGACCAGGGCTCGAACCCGTGTCCCCTGCACTGGCAGGCGGATTCTTAACCACTGCGCCACCAGGGAAACCCTGAGACAGTTTTAAACCTCACTAAATTTTTGTTTCAAATACTTTTATCGCTGTAACCAGTGTTGTCCAAAATGATGTTTTATAAGAACCTTGTTATGCAGAGCTGACCGTGGACTGCCCTGAGGCAAGCCCAGGCTTCTGCAGCTTCCCAGATGGTCTGCTAAATTAGTACCCTGAAAGCTTTAGAGTCTGGGACCAGTTTAGACATCCAGTAAGTCAGTTCCCTGCACCTGCTATCTCACCGAGCGGCGCTCCTCCCAGCTGACTTGGTCTCATTTGTAGTGAAATCCACAGCCAGCTCCGAGGGGGCGGCTTCCCCACCGCCGGCCGCTCTGGAGAGCAGCCCAGCAACGGCTCAGGAGAAAACCCTCTGACTGCAGAGGGTCCCTGCCCGTGGAGCACAGCGAGGGGCCCCTTTATAATTCTGCTCTAGTCTCATCTGGAGACGGATCCCCATCATGGGAGGAAGTTCTCCGGAGTATCAAGCCCCCAGCCCTGGGAGGAGGCTGGATTGGCCCTGTGAGAATGAGGTGTCCCCTATCGGGCTGGACACCCCCCTTCCAGGGGAGCACCTGGGCTCGGGGCCCTGCAACACCCCAGGTGACCACACTTGCCTTGGCTGCAGTATTTGCAGACACAATGCCTGGAGGTAACTGAGCGTCTAGCGAAGGGTTTTCAGAAGGAGAGTGAATTCTCAGATAAAACTCTCAATCAAGTGCTGTATAATGACACGCCAAGAACACTGATTGCAAGAAATTTAACCGCAGCAGCTGCAGTGGGTCATAAAGAAGCTCTTCCGTAACTGCAGAGGAAAAGAGCCCAGGGTGGCAACAGACCTCGAGGGGGAGTGTCACCGCAGCACCAAACGGAACAAATGGTATCTGACAGTCGGGTTTTCACACTGCAGGCGATCTTGTCTTTGAATTTCAATAGGCTGAAGATTCTTTAAAAAGAATTTTATTTTTAAGACTATTACATAGTAAACCTGTTAGGATGCCAATCAATTCTGTTCCCATTCTGCTAACAGCCACAGGACACTGTCCCGGGGGCCCTGGGCCTTTGGGGTGCCACTGGCCATGCCCCATTGCGGGGACAAGTCCTGGGCTTGGCCCGGCCTGGCTGACAGCAGCCCAGGAAACAGCCGAGGGGAGGTCGCAATCTTCTCAGCTTCCAGGACGGATGGAAATCCGCTCGTGGGAAGTGGAAATTTAAATTGCTTATTGTGAATTATTCCTCTCCTTCAAAAGGGATTTGAGTGACTTAATCAGAACGCATGTAAACTGAACTTATTTGTTTAATCAGAGGAGCAATCAAAAGGCCCGAACAGGGGTCCCGGGTTCCGGGCCACGTTGATGACTGCAGGTGGTCACCCCGATCTCTGCTTTGCCGACCCAGGCTGGGGCCCATCACCCCACCGGGCTGGGACGAAGTGGGCTGGCAGAGGCCATTCCTGCCTGGGCCCCAGGAACACGCTGGTTGGGGAGGAACATGGAATCCCAAGGGATGTCCCGAGGGGAGGACCTGAGAGATCGGATGTCACTGGAAGCCACCATGAGGGAGGCCCCTGGTGAGCAGGAGGGGGTGATGCACAGTTCCAGACCCCTGAGGGACCCAAGGACTTAGAAACCCAGCATGGCTGCTGCCACCTCGGGCCCAGACCCTCTGGCCGCACCTCACCCGGGGCCACCTGGGTGGTGCTGCTCTGTGGACGGGCGGCTCCAACGGGTGGGGACGAGCCCAGCCGCCACCCTGTCCCCAGAGAGTGTAATCCTGGCTTCTAGAAACACTTTTATTGAGACGTGACTTACATCCCATAACATCCTCCTGGTTAAAGTATGCAGTGCAGAGGGTTTACTACATTCACAGAGTCTGCACCGTCACCAGGATCTAACTTTAGAACCTTTTCATTGCCCCAAAAAGAAGCCTCACACCCATTTCCAGTCATCCCTCCACCAGCTCCTAATCTACCGTCTCTATGGATTGGCCTATTTTGGATATTTCAAGTAAATGGAATCATACAAGATGTGACCTTTCATGTCTGGCTTCTATGTCAGTACTTCATTCCTTTTTATAGCTGAATAATATTCCACCATGTGGATGGACTGCATTTTGTTGATCCATTCATCAGTTGGTGGGTATTTGTTTCTACCTTGGTTATTATGAATAATGCTGCTATGAACAGGTTTTTGTGTGGATATGTTTTCTCTTGGGCATAAACCTAGAAGTGGAATTCCTGGTCATGTGGTAACTTTAAACTTCTCGAGGAACTGATTGTTTTCCAAAGTGGCTGCACGATTTAACAATCATATAACAGCAAAGTTGCCGTATACAAAATTAATATACAGAAGCCTATTGCATTTCTATACACTAACAAGGAACTATCAGAAAGAGAAACTAAGAAAACGATCCTATTTACAATCACATCAAAAAGAATAAAATAACTAGGAATAAATTTAACTAAGAAGGTAAAAGACGTGTACTCAGAAATCTATAAGACCCTGATGAAAGAAACTGAAGATGACACAAACAGATGGAAAGATATACCGTGTTCATACACTGAAAGAATTAATACTGTTAAAGTGACCATACTACCCAAGGCAATCTACAGATTCAATGCAATCCCTATCAAAATACCAATGGTATTTTTCACAGAACTAGAACAAATAATTCTAAAATTTGTATGGAAACACAAAAGACCCTGAATAGCCAAAACAATCTTGAGAAAGAAAAACAAAGCTGGAGGTATCACACTCCCTGATTTCAAACTATACTGCAAAGTTATAGTAATCAAAAAAGTATGATATTGGCACAGAAACAGGCACACAGATCAACGGAACATAATAGAGAACCCAGAAATGAACCTACACTTATATGGGCAATAAATCTATGACAAGGGAGGCAAGAATATACAGTGGGGGAAAGACAGCCTCTTCAATAAATGGTGTTGGCAAAAACTGGATAGCTACGTGCAAAAGAGTCAAACTGGACTACTCTCTCATACCATCTACAGAAATAAATTCAAAATGGATTAAAGACTTAAATGTAAGACCTGAAACCATAAAACTTCTAAAAGAAAACCTAGGCAGTATGCTCTTTGGCATTGGTCATCGTAATATTTTTTTGGATTTGTCTCCTCAGGCAAGGGAAAGAAAAGTAAATATAAACAAATGGGACTACATCAAACTAAAATGTGTCTGTACAGTGAAGAAAATTATTAACAAAATGAAAAGGCTACTTACTGAATGAGGGAAGGTATTTGCAAGCGATATATCTGATAAGGGGTTAATATCCAAAGTATACAAAGGACTCATACAACTCAACATCAAAAAACAACTCAGAAAATGGGCAGAGAATCTGAATAGACATTTTTCCAAAGAAGACATACAGATGGCCAACAGGCACATGAAAAGATGCTCAACATCACTAATCATCAGGGAAGTGCAAATCAAAACCTCAATGAGATATCACCTCACACCTGTCAGAATGGCCATCATCAAAAAGAACACAAATAACAAGAGTTGGCAAGGGTGTGGACAAAAGAGAACCTTTGTGCCCTGTTGGTGGGAATGAAAATTGGTGCAGCCACTGTGGAGAACAGTATGGAGGTTCCTCAAAAACTTAGGAATAAAACTACCATATGATGCAGCAATCCCACCTCTGGGTATTTATCTGAAGATTATGCAAACACTAATCTAAAAAGATATCTGCACCTCCATCTTCATCGCATCATTATTTACAACAGCCAAGATATGGAACCAATCTAAGAGCCCATCCATAGACGAATGATAAAGAAGATGTGGTACATATACACAATGGAATATTACTCAGCCATAAAAAAGAATGAAATCTTGCCATTTGAGACAACATGGATGGGCCTAGAGGGTAAATGCTTTGTGAAGTAAGTCAGACAGAGAAAGACAAATACTGTATGATTTCACTTATATGTGGGATCTAAAAAACAGAACAAATGGACAAACATAACAAAACAGAAACAGAGTTATAGATACAGAAAACAAACAGGTGGTTTCCGGAGGGGAGGGGGATGAGGGGAGGATAGAAATAGGTGAGGGAGATTAAGAGGGACAAACTTTCAGTTGCAAAATAAATGAGCCACGGGTATGAAATGTACAGTGTGGGGAATATAGCCAATAACTGTGATATCTTTGTATGGCGACAGATCATAACTAGACTTATCCTGGTGATCATTTTGAAATATCAGATCACTATGTTGTGTAACAGGAACTAACACAGTGTTGTAGGTCAATTATACTTCAGAAACAAACCAACAAACTCATAGAAAAAAAGATCAGATTTGTGGTTACAGAAGCGGGACAGTGTGGGGAGGGGGACTTGGAAGAAGGGGGTCAAAAGGTACAAGCTTCCCGTTGTAAGATAAAGAAGTACTAGGGATGTGATGTACAACATGATAAATATAGTTAACACTGCTGTGTGTTATATATGAAAGTTAAGAAAGTCCTAAGAGTTCTCATCACAGGGAAAAAATTCCGTCTCTTTCTTTAATGTTGTATCTATATGAGAAGATGGATGTTCACTAAACTTACCGTGATAACCATTTCGTGACGTATGTAAGTCAACTCATGCTGCACACCTTAAACTCATGCAGTGCTGCGTGTCAATTACATCTCAATAAAACTGATCATGTAACAGCAGCGTTGAAGGTCCGATTTCTCCACGTCCTCCCCACCACTTGTTGCCGCCTGGCTTTCTGATTCTAGCCGTCCCGTTGGTGTGAAGTGCTGTGTCATTTGGACTTGCGTTTCCCTGGTGACCGACGCCGTGAAGCATCCTTCCGTGTGCTGCCATCCGTCTATCTGTAAGTCTCCTTTGCTCCCGCCATCTTTCCATACGCGAGTGAAGTTGCCGAGGCGCTCTCGGGTCTGACCAGATCTACTCTTCCACAGCCCCGCAGACAAACGCACGGTCTACACTGGGCCTTCTGTCTGGAGGGACGAGGTCGCCATACGACCTCACCAAAGCCGTGGGCAGGTGTGGACTGTGCGGTGCGGCAGCTTCGCCAGGATCAGGACCCAACTTGCTGTACAGAGAGTCCTTGGGACAAGGCAAAGAGGCTCCCCATCACCTGCGCTGGGACCCCAGAGGTGTTCCCTACTCACCTGTAGCAGGTGGGATAGGTGGCCCTCAAAAGTCCACCCGGAACCTGTGAATGTGACCTTCCTTGGAAAACGGATCTTTGCCGATGGAAGGAAGGTAAGGGTCTTGGCATGAGACCCTCCTGGATTGCCCGGGTGGCCCCACCTCCTATGACAAGTGTCCTTACAAGGGAAGGGGACGTACACACAGAGAAGAGGCCACGGGAGAAACAGGCAGAGATCCGAGGGACGCGTCTATAGGCCAAGGAGTGCCTGGAGCCCCCAGAACCTGGAGGAGACAAGGGCCAGACTCTCTCTCAGAGCTTCCAGAAGAAACCAGCCCTGCCAACACCCCGCTTTCCGACTGTGGCCTCCTGAGCTGTGAAAGAATACATTCCTGTTGTTCTCCGCCGCCTGCTGTGTGGCCACAGGAGCCACGGGAAAGGAACGCACCCTCCCCGCCCCCCACCCTGACTCCCAGGTGCACCACAGCACAAGCAGGCAGGAGAGGGGACCACCGTGCCCCGGTTGTTTTGGGGGGCCTGGGAAGTCCCTCTTCTTTTTCCAGCTTCAGTCCACTGGAACGTGTGTGAACGTGCCCTGGGCAGCAGCTCCGCCCAAGGCCCTACGGACACACAGAGGTGAAAATGACCACAATCCTGGGTCCTCCAGAGCTTGCCCGGATGCCCCAGGCCGCAGACAGGGAGTCCGGTTCACGCGCCCTGGGTCACACGAGGGGGCCGCGGGTTTCCCCGCTCGCCTCCTGTGCCTCCGAGAACAAGCCTCACCCCACGTTCTGGACACTCTCTTCCCACAAGCCTTCCGCCAATGCAGGGGACACGCCTGCAGGACAGAGGCGGTCCCGGACCCGAAAGCTGCTGGCCGAGTCCCGAGGGATGCGGGAGGGGCCTGGTAAACAGCTCGCCCAGAGGGAGGGCATGATCCGGATCCTGCCTCTGTTCGTCATGGTGGTGCTGCCGTGGGCCCCACGTGGTGTGCCTGCCCAGGGCACCGGCTCGCATCCCTTGGCGGCTGTCCCCCTGCCCCGCCCTTGACTCCGATGGCCTCCCTCTGACGGCCCCACGGAAGCAGGATGGGCACCACGCCCTGGCCTGTGCCCGTGCAGGGCTGGTGTCGGTACCGCCGACCTTTCTGTGTGATGCGGAGGGTTCCAGATGGTTCCGCAAGATGACACGGTGCCCACTCTCCACCAAAGTGCTGCACAGGAAAGGCGACGGGGTCTTGACGTGGAACACAACATGGGGGAAGTGTTCGCAACACGGATTTGGAGTCTGGGTCTTCGTGTTCAAACCTGTTAGGTTTGGGATCCCGCTCCTTATGGGAGAAGCAGGGGGAGCGACTTGGAGCAGAGAGAAGGGGGAGGGGCCTGGTCTGGGGTGTTGAGTGGGGAAAAGGGAGTGGGGAATGGGGTGATGGCAGGAAGAGGGCAGAGGGGCCCTTGGACCCGTGGGCCCAGCCGGCTCCAGGCCGTCCAGGCCGCTCACAGATTCGCCAGGGCCCACACCGAGCTCCCTTGGCAAATTCTCCTTTTTATTGTGCTTGCTGCTGAGTTTATCAAATAAAACTTAGAAGCACTTGACTCACAGGTTGCTATTCACTAAAGGCACGGATCAGAGACAATGAGCTCTCACCGTTCTTTAAAAATAGCCATCCTAACAGAACACCTGTTCTCACCAATGTGCCGTTTCCCCAGAGGATGAAAATTATCTGCAATATAGTCCAGCAAGAGCCTGTATTTGGTTTTTATGCATTTTTACAGGAAAAAATAGACGGATGTTCTGACATATGGCAGAAGAGAAACAGCTGGGTGTCTGCTCAGAGGAAAACAAGGACAGGGTCTGCGGCGAAATAATTCAGATGCAAGTTCTCAGGTCAGGGCCAAACCACACACCCACACAAAATAAAAAGACTCCCTTCAGCAATAGTGGACAAATAATTAAAACTCTTCACGTGAATCCGCAACAGTGGCAAAAGCTGAACAGCCCGTGGGCTCCCGCTGTGGACGCCCCACCCCCGCCGTGTGCCCGCCCCGACTCCCTCGAGGTGGGGAGAGGCGGGGACAGGCGGGAGCCTGGGGGGCTCCTGCAGACAGGCTGGCCCACCCGCCCGTCAGCGGCCACCTCCTGAAGGTTTGGGCTGAAGTGGGGGCCCGGGCAGGGCAGGTCCTAAGCGCTGGGCCATCTGGGAGGCAGGCAGGGTACAGCATCCGGGACAAGCCCTCAGCCTGTGTCCACAAGGGGCCACCTGAGGGCTCAGGTGAGTAGGCTCAGTGCCACCCAAGTGGGCGTTTGGGTATAGAGAGGGATGGTCTAGGCTGTTACCGTGCCTGGGGATGCCACAGAATGGAGAGTCCAGAAATAAACCCACACATACACGGCCAATTGATTTTTGACAAGAGTACCAAAGAAATGCGATGGAGAAGAAGAAAGGATTCTTCAACAAAAAGTGCTGGAAAAATTGGACAGCCATGTGCAAAACAATGATCCTCAAACCTTGCTGATCACACACACAACCATCAACCCCCAAAACAGAAAAACCTTAGTGACCTTGGGCTTGGCAAAGTTTTCTTAAATGGTTCACAAAGAGCACGAACTATTCAAACAAACAAACAAACAAATAAATAAACTGGACTTCACCAACATTCAAAAGTTTGCTCTGTTAAAATGAAAAGTCAAGCCACAGACTTGGAGACTATATTTGTCAAACATGTCTATTTCAGAGGACTTACACCTGAGATACAGAAGAACTGTTACACCTCAGTCAGAAGACAACTGGATTTTAAAATGGGCAAAAGATTTGAACAGACACAACTAAAGAAGACCTACACGAGAAGATGCTCAACACGTGGTCATCAGGCAAGTGCAAATTCAGGCCACAGTGACCTACCACCTCACACCCGCCAGGATGGCTAAAGTTTAGAACCCGACCATACCAAGTGCTGACAAGGGTGCAGAGCAACTAGAACCTTGTACAGCTGGTAGCGATGCTAAGTGGTCCAACCTTTGGAAAACAGTTTGGCAGTTTTCTCAAAAAGTTAAATATTCACCGACCACATGAACCAGCCGTTCTACACCCAGTTGTCCTAAGAGAAGTGAAAGCCCCCGTCCACACAGAGACTTGTGCACGAATGTTCGGAGCAGCTTTATTTGTAACAGTCAGAACCTGGGAACAACCCACACGTCCGTTACATGTGATGGACAAATAAGCTGCAGTCCGTCCACACAGTGGAACACACCTCAGCAATAAAAGGGAGCGAGCTACTGACACCCTACAATATGGGTGAGTCTCAAAATATTTAGGTTGACTGGAAGCCAGACCCAGATAGACTGATTCCATTTATACACAATTCTGGAAAATGCAATCTATACCTAATGACAGAATACAGATCGGAGGTTGCCTGGGGACAGAGGTGACAGGCCAGTGCACCATCTCAGTCAGGGGCTGGGGGTCCAGCCTGGGGTCAGCGAGAATGCCCAGGGGCAGAGTCGGGGTGAACCCAGGAGGCCCAGGGAGAGGACGTGACAATGTGGCCAGAGGTCACCCACCCACTGCCCCTGTGCTCTTGCCACCCCTCTGCCGGGGACGCCCCCAGCTCTGGGAGGAAGAGGGCCAACCCCTGTGGCAGTTATGCCCGAACGCCCCTGGGGGTGCGCTGGCAGGTCCCTGCCCGTGGCCCAAGTCCACCGCGGGCCAACCACCAAGGCACAGGGGGCAGGACTGGCCAGGGAGACAGGCAGCTGTCACCGCCTTTCAGGGCCCACGTGGAAGTGGGGTGAGGCTGCACCCCAGCTGCTGATGGTCACTCGGGAAGGCCGTGCCAGGAGGCTGGTCCTCGACCCAACAGCCGTCAGCCCCTGCCCGTCCCCCAGAGGTGCGGAGCCAGGAGCCAGGCCTGCTCAGTGACAGGGCCACAGGTGGGGCTGCCGGGCCACCGGCTGAGGATGTCCTGGCATGGTCCAGAGCAGGAGGCTGTCCAGGGCTGGGCAGCCGCACGGGAACCCAGCAGACCACAGACCCCAGCCCACAGCCCACTGGGGCAGGGGGACAGCGGGGTACAAAACCACACATGACCCTTTGGTCACCTGCAGCAGAAGCCTGGGGGGGGCGCCTAAGGAGGAGGGGGGGGTGCTCTGAGGTGAGGCCTGTCCTTGGCGGGACGCTGCCTATGCAGAGAAGGAAGCCCAGGAAAAAGGCCATGTGTCCTGTCAGAACAGGACGCGACCGTTTCGTTTGCTCACGTGTTCTCGTGACCAAGAGGAACCAAAAGAGCCCTCCAAAGCACAGAGATCTCAGACTGGGAAGGACAGCCTTGATGGTGTGTCTGGTTATAACAAGAGTTGGCAAAAAGCAAAAGGAAACAAATGGGACCTAATTAAACTTAAAAGCTTTTGCACAGCAAAGGAAACCGGCAACAAAATGAAAAGACAACCTACTCAATGGGAGAAAATATTTGCAAATGACACGACAGGTAAGGGGTTAATATACAAAATATATAAACAGCTCATACAACTCAACACCAAAAAAACAAACAACCCAATCAAAAAATGGGCGGAAGACCTGAATAGACATTTTTCCAAAGAGGAAATGCAGATGGCCAAGAGGCACGTGAAAAGATGCTCAACATCACTAACCATCAGGGAAATGCAAATCAAAACCACAATGAAATATCACCTCACACCTGTCAGAAAGACTATCACCAAAAAGAACACAAATAACAAATGCTGGAGAGGGTGTGGAGAAAAGGGAACCCTCGTACACTGTTGGTGGGAGTGTAAATTGGTACAATCACTGTGGAAAACAGTATGGAAGGTCCTCAGAAAACTAAAGATAGAACTATCCTATGATCCAGCAGTTCCACTCCTGGGTATATATCCAAAGAAAACGAAAACACACTAATTTGAAAAGATACATGCACCCCAATGTTCATAGCAGCATTATTTACCATAGCCAAGATTTGGAAGCAACCATTGACAGAGGAACAGATAAAGAAGATGTGAAATAGATATAAAATGGAATATTATTCAGCCACAAAAAAAGAATGAAATCTTGCCATTTGCAGCAACATGGACGGACTTGCACGGTATTATGCTAAGTGAAATAAGTCAGACAGAGAAAGACAAATACTGCATGATATCGCTTATACGTGGAATCAAAAAAATAAAAACAAACTAGTGAATATAACAAAAAAGAAGCAGGCTCACAGATACAGAGAACAAACTAGTGGTCACCAGAGGGGAGAGGGAAGTGGGGAGGGGCAAGATAAGGGCAGGGGATTAAGAGGCACAAACTAACAAAATAAGCTACAAGGATATATTGTACATCACAGGGAATACAGCCAATATTTTATAATAACTATAAATGGAGTATAACCGAGAAAACATGTGAATCACTGTGTTGTGCCCCTGTAACTTATATAATATTGTACATCAACTATACTTCAATTAAAAAGAAGAAGAAGCAGGGCTGGCACAGGAAGGCCCACCGCCCTGTGACCTCCTCTCGTGCCCACACGGCTGCCCCTCTCCAAGCAAACCCGAGGGGCTGTGTCTTCAGTGCGCTGCCCACTTAGCAACCCCGCCCCTCCCTCAGCCACCCTCCTGTCATCACTCGGCGGACACCACCCGCCTGCTCTGGCTGGAGCCAACGCTGGTCCCCTTTCCTCCCCCACCCCTGCCTGCAGCCCCGGGCCCACTCCCCACGCTGGGCCCACCTTCCATTCCTCAGCCTCCAGGCCTCTGCCCTCACGTCTCCGACCCCCAGGCCCACTCCTCCATTCAGGGCTCTGCCCGAAGGTCACCCGTCCCAGGCTTCCCTGGCCCCCCGCGTGCAGCATCAAGCCTCACCTCCGGGCCAACACTCAGGGCTCCCCCCAGGTTAGTGCCTCCCCCAGACAAGCCCCCCAACAGAGACTGGAGGCTCTGGCTAGGGCAGCTGATGGGCGGCAGCATTCTCTGATTACCAAAAGGTGAACTAGAACTAAAAATAGAGCTACCGTGTGATCCTGCAATCCCACTCCTGGGCATAAATCTGGAGAAAAACATGGTTTGAAAGGATACATGCACCCCTGTGTTCACTGCAGCACTGTTTACAATAGCCAAGACATGGAAGCAACCTAAATGCCCATCGACAGATGAATGGATAAAGAAGATGTGGTACATATATACAATGGAATATTACTCAGCCATTAAAAAGAATGAAATAATGCCATCTGCAGCAACATGGATGGACCTAGAGATTGTTATACTGAGTGAAGTAAGTCAGACAGAGAAAGAGAAATTTTCACATGCGGAATCTAAAAAGAAATAATACAAATGAACTTATTTACAAAACAGAAACAGACTCAGAGACTTAGAGAAGGAACTTATGGGGGGGGGCGGGGGGGAAGGGGAGAAGGGATAGTTAGGGAGTTTGGGATTAACATGTACACACTGCTATATTTAAAATGGATAACCAACAAATAGTGCAGGGAACTCTGCTCAATGTTATGTAACAACTAAGTGGGAAAAGAATTTGAAAGAGAATAGATACATGTATATGTATAACTGAATTACTTTGCTGTACACCTGAAACTAACACAACATTGTTAGTCAACTATGCTCCAATATAAAATAAAAAGTTAAAAAAAAAAAAAGGTAGGGCTTCCCTGGTGGCGCAGTGGTTAAGAATCTGCCTGCTAATGCAGGGAACACAGGTTCAAGCCCTGGTCCGGGAAGATCCCACATGCCGTGGAGCAACTAAGCCTGTGCGCCGCCAACTACTGAGCCTGTGCTCTAGAGCCCGTGAGCCACAACTACTGAGCCTGTGCTCTAGAGCCCGCGAGCCACAACTACTGAGTCTGCGCGCCTAGAGCCTGTGCTCCCAACAAGAGAAGCCACGGCAATGAGAAGCCCGCGCACTGCAACAAGGAGTAGCCCCCACTCGCCGCAACTAGAGAAAGCCCACACGCAGCAACGGAGACCCAACGCAGCCAAAAATAATAAATTAATTAAATTAAATTAAATTAAAAAAGGTGAACTAGAAAATTCCACTTAAACTCAGGCTCCAACCTTCTAAGGAATGACATGCCTTGATACAGTGTATTAAACCCAAAACGATTTTTTTAAAATAAATTTATTTATTTTTATTTTTGGCTGTTGGGTCTTCGTTGCTGCGCACGGGCTTCTCTCTAGTTGCGGCAAGCGGGGGCTACTCTTCATTGCGGTGTGTGGGCTTCTCACTGCGGTGGCTTCTCTTGTTGCAGAGCACGGGCTCTAGGCGCGGGGGCTTCAGTAGTTGTGGCACGTGGGCTCAGTAGTTGTGGCGCACGGGCTTAGTTGCTCCTCAGCATGTGGGATCTTCCAGGACCAGGGCTCGAACCCGTGTCCCCTGCATTGGCAGGCGGATTCTCAACCACTGCACCACCAGGGAAGCCCACAAAATGATTTTTAAATATTATTTTTGATTGTAAAAAGTACAGAAGCTCTGAAATATATAAAGAGGAAAATAAATACCTCCTGGAACTGAACATAATTAATTCTTCATCACCCCAGACCCCGAGCAGAGGTTCTCAAACCCACGCAGTGGTAAATGCAAATGCATGTGTCTTGGCAGAAATTCACGTTCCTGGGGCTTCCCTGGTGGCACAGTGGTTAGGACTCTGTGCTCCCCATGCAGGGGCCCAGGTTCGATCCCTGGTCAGGGAACTAGATCCCACATGCATGCCGCAATTTAAAAAGTTCGCGTGCCACAACTAAGAAGGCAGTGAGCCACAACTAAAGGAGCCCGTGAGCTGCAACTGAGGAGCCTGCCTGCTGCAACTAAGGAGCCCACACGCCGCAACTAAGACCCAGTGCAACCAAATTAATTAATTAATTAAATATTTTTTTAAAAAAGAAAGAAATTCATATTCCTTACAGAACCCCTCAAAAACACTGATGTATTCGATTCATCCTAAAGACTGGCAGCAATTCTAACAAGGCTGTGATGGGCCCCTCCTGCCCACAGGTCGTCAAGAGCGAAGGCAGTGTTTTCACCCTACAATTACGATATATGCAGTCACATGTAGCCCGTCGTGTTCGTAGTTCAGCCCCTTCAGTTTAGAAAAAGCCACAGGGATAACCGGAGTGCAATTACACAGAAAGAGCCAGAACTGATGCAAAGATCTGTCAGAAAAGAAAACCTTCTAATTTTTTAGGAGCTGAGAGCTGCTAAGACAGGAACAGTCATCTGTCAGAAACCTATGTTTTAAAGTAACTCTTTGTATGCTCAGGAGGAAAGATGCCCAAAGTATCTATGCACAGGCCTGAAATGTAAACATACCCACATACACCCAGACGGCAGACACAGCGGCTGCACTCACATCCCGGCAGGCGCTTGACCCCCTTTCTGTCAAGGGTCTCGGGAACAGTCGGGAGCGGACGGCCACATGCACCGAACGCATGGGGCTCTGAAGCGTCTGCTGAGCCGGACAGGTTTCAGGTGGGAGGGTGGCCGAGGACGGGGCCCAACTCTTCCCACAGGAGATTCTGGGCTTCCAGAACGGAATTCTCCTCGAGAACCTTTGTCTTTCTCTATTGCTTATGAAAACGCTAATTCAAACGACATGAACATGAGTTCAGACGACCAGTATTCATCCACAGAGTGCATCTGCCGGGTGACCTCTCCCAGACACTGCCGTCCACGCCAGGCCCCTGGCACGCGGCCCCTGCCCTTGCTGCCGTGGTGGCAAAGCATGAGGAGGGGTTTGTCCCGGCCTTTTTCCAAAGCCTCCAGGAAGGCGGCTTTCTCTTCTCATCCCCAAGCACTGATTTTACAGGAAAATGTTAGAATCAAGTCGTTCCTACTCATTTCAAGCAACTTGGCATCAAATGGACGGTTAAGTTCCAACAAGGCCCGGTCACCCTGGCTGACCTTGAGGGAGCACCCCAGGGCCACCTCCCAAGGGACCCGCCCGACTCTCCCCCGAGCTGGAGAGCCAATGCCCAACCCCTGGGCCCCAGGCGAAGTCACGGCTTGGAGGTTGTGTGGAGCGAATCCCCCCGTGGGCTGAGACGCCACCCTAGGTGGGGCACGGCGGCCGCCCCAACGCTAGACCTTCAGATCTGCCCGGAAAGCCACGAGGTGTGAATAACGCCTGTGCCCCCATCACCTGCTGTCACAGGCCGAGACCAGCACGTCCCCAGGCTCAATGGCAGCCCACAAACAGCCCGGACCCCTCCCTCTGGTCCTGCCGTCCGGGCTCCCCGTCCACGGTGACAGCCACCGCCCCAGGGGCTGGCGACCCTCTGGAAAGGGGCGGTCGGATTTGAGAGGTTTCAGCGCGAAAAACACTCTGACATCAAAGCCTGTGGCATGAAGGTACTGGGTCCCGTAGTCTGCATGTTGATTATATGCTGAAAGCATAATATTTTAGATCTAGCTGATTAAATACAATATATTATTACAGTTAATCACGCCTGTTTTTTTTAAAGATTTTTTTTTGATGTGGACCATTTTTAAAGTTTTTATTGAAGTTGTTACAGCATTGCTTCTGTTGTTTATGTTTTGGTTCTTGGCAGGGAGGCACCGGGGATCCCAGCTCCCCCGCCAGGGATCAAACCCACACCCCCTGCATTGGAAGGCGAAGTCCCAACCACTGGACCGCCAGGGAAGTCCTCCTCTCCTGTTTCTTTTTACTATTTTTTTCAACATGGATACTAGAAAATTTACAATTCATACGTGCTCGTGCCTGGGGCTCACACTGCTTCTAGAGCTTTACTGTCACCTCTGTTTTAGACACACATGTTCTCAGACCATCAACACCTGATGACACTTGTCAATACTTGGCCAGTTTCCATCCTCGTGGCTGCTTCTGCTGTCCCTTCCGCTGAGGGAAAGAACCCTGAGTTCTCTTTTCCTCTTGCCGACACACATCCGATGATGGTAAGTCTTATGAGGAGGGTCCACAGAAGGTGAAACCCACCCTTCGCAGGCGTTCATCGGCATGGAAGCCGGGCTGCGGTCACCGTCTCTGCACTGAGGCTCTTCTTCCCTATGTCCTGTGGCACTTGGGGTCGTTGAGACAGTCCGCCCGACTTCCCCTGTCTCTGTAGCTACACTGTCTTTTCTCTTAACTTCTAAGGTTTTCTCTCTACCTCGATGTTCTGCAGTTTTCCCACACATCTCAGTTGGATCTATTTTTATTTATCCCACCTGGAACTCACAGTCTAGGACTGAGGTCTGAGGACTGTGGCCTCTCTTCATTTGGGGGAAATCCTCAGCTATGACTTCTTCAAATACTGTTTGCACCTTCCTTTCTCCCCCTTCCTGTCCCGATTCCTCTGAGACACTCCCTGGAGCCTCTCTGTTCAGAAGCTCCATCTCTCCATGTCCACCTTAGGGCAGCCGCCGACCCCCCGGCCCGTGTACGTCCTCGGGAGGCCCCACCCGCGTTCCTCTGTGCTCTCCCCAGGACTGACTGCTGCACGGGTCTCTGCCCAGCTGATGGCAAGGTCCAAGAAGGCCGGGCCGCCCCTGTCTCGGGGCCGGGCACGTGGCAGGAGCTCAGGAAACATTTGCTGAATGAGCAGGTCCAGCCAAGGCCCGGCAAAGCTCCCACGGCCCCTCCCCACCCCTGCTCCATCCCTTTACTCAGCCCTGCATCCTGGGACCAGCCAGACAACTGCCTTTTGGAGCCGTAGACTCTACACCCAGCCTTTCAGTCCCCCAAGAGCACCATCAATCCCGATTATTCAACAAGCTGAACCAAGTCAGATCGCCGGGTCCACCTGCCCCTGCCCACCCCATCCTGGGCCCCCACGAGGGCGGGAGCCGGTGCAGGGGTGCTCTGAGCAGAGGGCTTTTCCTCCGGGGACAGGTGACGTCCTGGTGAGCCCCTGGGAAGACGGCCAGCCCACCTGCCCCACTTGCTTGGCAAGACCTGGCCCACGTGGGGAGGCTGCTGAGCTGTCCCACAAGGACAAGGGGCCGGATGAGGGCTGGCCACACGCACAGAGAGCATCCCAGGGTGGCTGAGACCCGGAAATGCACCGCCCCGCTGAAGATCTACGCGGAGAGTGGGCAGCTGTGCAGGTGGGAGGAGAATTCCAGGGAGAGGCAGGGCCCTCAAAGATCATGGAAGAGCCACAATGGGACTACAGTTTCCTCGCCTACCAAATAAAGATAACCTCAGAACCCCAGGTTCTGTCCAGACAGGAGGAGCTATGAGGGGCAGGTGCCCCCCGTCCCAGGGCCTCAAACTTGAAGATCTCTCCTCTCAAGAGAATCAGGAAAAACCAAGCCGACAGCTAAAACTGCAGCTACAGTTTATGAGAGTCCAGAGGTTGGGACTGCCAGCACAGTGTAACTGTTGACATTTAGCAATAAAATGAGCCCATCACTCCTGGCCTCCAAACAGCTCTGACTTGACTGCCCCTGGTCGGCAGACAGACAGAGCACTGCGCCAGAAATGGCTCCTCTGCCCTCCTAAATTCACATTTCCACCCCACTTCCTCGTGTGATGCATCCTCAGGGACTATATTTTTATGCTTCGAAGTCTTTTATCGATCACCCATCAATATTTATTTATTTATTTATACAATTTATTTTATTTTTGGCTGCATCGGGTCTTCGTTGCTGCGTGTGGGCTTTCTCTAGTTGCGGCGAGCAGGGGCTACTCTTCGTTGTGGTACGCGGGCTTCTCATTGCGGTGGCTTCTCTTGCTGTGAGGCATGGGCTCTAGGTGCATGGGCTTCAGCAGCTGTGGCACTCGGGCTCAGTAGTTGTGGCTCGCGGGCTCTAGAGCGCAGGCTCAGTAGTTGTGGCGCACGGGCTTAGTTGCTCCGCGGCATCTGGGATCTTCCCGGACCAGGACTCGAACCCGTGTCCCCTGAATTGGCAGGCAGATTCTTAACCACTGCGCCACCAGGGAAGCTCCACCCATCAATATTTTAATATTTGATCTCAATTGTTCGATATTATATGAATTGGATTTAAAACTTTTCAAAGAATCTCCTGTGCCTGCAAGGCTCTGAGTGTTACAAGTTTCTTCCAGACGGAGTCATCATTGTGATGAGTATTAGCACACAACTGAGAAAACAACATAAACGTGAGACAAAGCCTGGTGAACGATTGTTTCACGGTAAAGTTGTATTAGAAATGCATTTCTTTTTTTTTTTTTTTTTGCCTGTGCCATGTGTCTTGCAGGATCTTAGCTCCCCGACCAGGGCTCAAACCCGGGCCCCCTGCAGTGGAAGCAGCCGAATTGAGCTTCCAACCTCACCACTAACGGGCTTTCCAAGGGAAGGCTGTGCCGGTGTTTCGTCCTCGTGAACAAAGCTGCATTGAACAACCTGGCACGTGTCCGCCCACACGGGCACAAGAGTACGTTCTGGTACAGAGTTCTGAGACAAAGGGGATGCATTTTAACTGTTCCAAGCGTGGGGTTTGCAGGGCTGAGCAGGGCCCGTCTCCCCAGGGCAGGTAGCCCTGGTGTTGGCGCTTGTGTCAGGCAGGGTCCCGTGAGAACCTGGAACAGAGGGGCTTTGGTGCAGGGAGCTAGAGGGAGTGACAGAGCTGAGAAGTCAGTGGGGACCGGCCGCTGGCCAGGCTGGAGGGACAGCTCAGGGGGCGGGGGGGGGGGGGTTGGCGGTCACTAGAGGAAGCCGGGGGAGGGGCTGGGGGCTGGAGCGGTGACAAGAACCACAGCAGCGTCGGCCGGAGGGGGAACCCAGATGGGGACACGTACCCTCCCCACCAGCCCGTGTCCCGCCAGAGCCTCCCACCGGCTGAAGCCGGGTGGGAGCCCACCAACCCGGGAGCCTGAGAAACACAGTTGATGCGGGTCAGCGTCCCCACCCAGACGCACAGCTGGGCAGGGGGCGGGCTGAGAAGGGGTCAGAGGACACGGCCCGGGACCCACACAGTCACCGACAGGCGAAAGGCTGCTGTGACTCTGTGATCCCCCGAGTGCTGGTGAGGTTGACCTGCTCCCCGTCACCACCGTGTACTACCTGCCTGTTTGTGTCTATGATAGAGGCTACACTTGCCCCATAACCTTTCTTCCACTCTTCTTCCTGGGGGAGCAAAGCCCTCCCATCTTCAGAGGCTCACATGGTGCCCTGGAAGAAACACAGGATTTCCCACCTTGAGATGTAGGCTCTGGCTAATGGGTTATAAGCAGGGAGAGCAAGCCTGCCTTCCTCTCTCCTCCTCCCTGTAGGCCGGAGTGCAGATGTGATGGCTGGCCCTCAGCAGTCATCGTGGTTCAGGAAATGTAAGCCACAGACTGAGGATGGCAGAGCCGGGCCACCATGTGGGCCTCACCGCCCGACTGCCCCTGGGTTACACTCCAGTTTCCATCATGTGCCACTCACACCAACCCTAATGGGTGCTGTGTCCCTTGTCCATATCTCCCTGGAGCAATTCTCTTCCTCTAAGTGATTTGTGGTAAGATTTTGTTTTTGTTTTGTTTTGTTGTTTTATCATTCAGTATGCATTTTATTGTGTTAAAACACATACAACAAAATTTACCATCTTAACCATTTTAAGTGTACAGTTCAGTGGTATGAAGTACATTCACGTTTTGTGCAGTGATCACCGCCATCCATCCATCCCCGTAACTCTTTTCATCCTGTAAAATGGAAACTCTATACCTATTAAACAGTTAACTCCCCATTCCCCCTCCCCTCAGCCTCCTGCAACCACCAGTCTACTTTCTGTCTCTATGAATTTAACTAAGTACCTCATATCAGTGGAATCATACAGAATTTGTCTTTTCATGACTGGCTCATTTCACTCAGCCTAATAATACCTTCAAGGTTCATCCATGTTGAGCAGGTGTCAGAATTTCCTTCCTTTTAAGTCTGAATAATGTTCCATCACGTGGATGGACCACATTCATCCATCAACGGACACCCAGGTTGCTTCCACGTCTTCGCTGTTGTGAACATGGATCTACACATGTCTCTTTAAGACCCTGCTTTCAATTCCTTAGAATATATGCCAGAAATCAAATTGCTGGATCATATGGTAGCTCTATTTTTAGTTTTGTAAGGAACCTCCCTACTGTTTTCCACAGAGGCTGCACCATTTTACGTTCCCACCCACAGCGCACGGGGCTCTGCTTTCTCCGCATCCTTGCCAGCACTTGTTGTCTTCTGTTTTTTGATAGCGGCCGTCCCCGTGGGTGGGAGGTGCTGTGATAGCTTTTGTATGTTACCAAAGCCAACAAGCTGCCTGCCATATCATCACCAACACTCCCCTCTTTGGCACCTGTCTTTTGACTCGATGGTAGTCTTCTCCACGGGGAAATGTTTTAGTTCTTAAGTTGCTGAATCTCACTTCCGCAGCCGCCTCTGCCTCCTGCCCCTAATGCCACACCTTCCAAGGCCTTCCTTATTGCAGGATACAGACGCACCTGTCTACACTCCGCATCTTTATGGTTTCTTTCATACAGTAAAATGTTTAACCTTCCTAGAATTTATTTTCCTTTAAGGCGCTGGCAGGGACCCGTCTCACCTTCCCAAGCAGCCCCCAGAGTCCAGTCTCGTCTCAACAGAAACTGTGGGGACCACGAGGCAGAGGGAGCTTCAGAGTCTTGGAACAGACACAGCAGAGCTGAGGCCACCAGCCATCCCCTGGGACCTGCGGCACAGGGCCGGGAAGGCTGGACAGCTACTGGCAACCGGGCAGAGGAAGAACCAAGCCAGGATGAAGCAGCAGCAGCCCAGCCTCTGTACATCCTTGCTGGGGGTGGGGCTCACCTCCCTGAAGGCTCCCCACAGCGCTGTACCCTACCCTCAGCATACACCTCCCCTCCCCCTCTACCCCCAGGGCTGCCCCCAGTTCTTTCCCGGGTCTTCCTGGCTTGGCCTCCTCCGGGTCTGCCCCTCAGCCCCCCTTCTGCTCTCCCCTCCTCCCGTCCCCATGGCTCCTCCCCCTCTGCCCCCTGAGTCATTCCCCTCCCCCTCCCCCTCCCCCTTTGGGTCCAACCCCCCCCCCCGGGATGAGCCCTTCTCTGGCCCCCCCTCTGCTTGCTCCCTGCATCTACCCCAGGCCCACTGGGGAGGGGTCTGCTAGCATCCTGGGAGCACCCGTCAGGGTCTTGGTCAGGGTAGGCCGGCCATCCTCAAAGAACCCCACACAGCAAAGCACCGGGGCCAGGACCCCCCCCCCTTGGGCTGACAGTTCCCACATCTGCTACAATAGGAACGGCTCTGTGAGTGTCCCTCATGACAGGCTGTCATGTCGGGGCCACTTGGCTCCCCACTCACCTCGGCCTCAGAGCTGCCCAGGAACAGAACTGGGGCGTTGGCGTCAGCAGAATCGACGTGCCCACGGGAGAGAGGCCCCTTGGACACCCACCGGCCGGAAGCAGCTCTGCTGCAGTGTGAGCTGACGGCCGCGAGGCCGCCCCGGGCACAGCAAGGATGGGACCCCTGAAGGACACGGCGCCCACTGACCCGCCTGGGGGCCCCCGTCCTCACTGCAGGCCTCCCATGATTCATCTGACAGCGCTGCTCCCGTAAATTCTCTCCAAAGCCTGAGCATAAATTTAAGACGTCAAGACACATGTAAACTGGCAATTACGGCCATATTAGACATGGATCCCACCGGGAGAGGCAAATTCAAGGCTTTCAAAACGTCCATTTCCCAATTAGCTTCTCCAGGTCACTCCTAGTAACACTGACCCCAAGCACAGTCACCCCCGGGGAATCAATCCTAGAGGCAAAGGAAGAGCCAGGGACTCGCCTGCGCGCGGACAGCTCCCACATCTGCTCGGACCTCCTTCCCGGCCCCCGCGATGTCGCCGCAGCGGAACAGAAGAGGCGGGAGGGGCAGCCCGGAGCACCCCCGGGAGGCGGCACGCCGAAGCCGGCCCTCTGCTCACGGGACCATTGGAGTTTATTGAGAGGAAGGCTTTGGAGGAAGGAACACGCTTAGGAAACCAAACGCCGCTGCTGCTGAGACGTGCCTGGATGCCGACGCATTGCAGTGAAGGTCTCAGGGCTCGGCTTCCCGGGGGGCCAACCCAGGGGAGCCCAGACCCCGACCCCCCCCACCGCCCTGCCCGGCCAGAGGATTCACCCCGGTGGGAGCAGGGAGCTTAGGGTTTTCAATTTGAAACTTAGGAAAGGGACTTACCCTGGGAAAATACGCGCCGAGAACAAAAGAAGTGGCCATAGCGCGAGGAGCAGGGACAGGCAGGCCCCAGGCCCCCTCGGGGAGCTGTGCTGCTTCCCTTTCTACAGTCTCGCTCTTGCAGGGAGGAACCGGGAGCCCACGAAGCCCTCCTTGGGGATCCCCATTATCTCCCGCCACCAGCACTGTCCCCTCCCGCAGAGCACGGCTCCCGCCCCCCACAGTCCCAGTGGCCAGAGCCAGCCCCCGCTCTCACCCACGCCCAGCCAGGCCATCCGGCCAGGGGCTGCCCACACGCCTACCAGAGGGCGTTCTGGCCTCCACGGCTCTGGAGCACCCAGGGTGCCCTGGGTCTCACGCCAGGCTGCCAGGCCAGCATCGCGCAGTGTGCGGCCAGCCCGCCCGAGGCTACCTGTGCTGTGTGCCTGCAGACTCACCGCCTGACCTTTCCCTGGCCTCGGCGTCCAGCCCCACGGGGAGCCTCAGCCCGCTAGATTCCCGCGGTCTCCCATGACCCAGAAGAAGCTGCAGGCTGCTCCCTGCAACGCTCACAGGGGACGCTGGGCACCGGCAGCCCTGGCGCAGACACACCTCCCCCACCTGGGTCCTCCATCTTTCCCAGGGTGTGACTGCAGCTGGGAGCCCCCTCAGGGCACCTCTGTTCTGCAGGGGACCCCAGCAACTGAACCAGAGTGACAAAGCAGCCAGAGTCCACACGGAGAGCTGGCCCTGAGACACCCCCATTGAGCACGGCAGCCCATGCACTGGGGCACCCAGCCCCTCCGCCCCTCCAACCTCAGATGTGCACCCTGCCGTGCACAGCAGACCCCCCTCTCCCCGCCCCACAGTGGTGTTGTAATGGGCTGAGTGGTGGCCCCCCAGACTGGTCCACCTGGAACCTACAAATGTGACCTTATTGGCAAAAGGGTCCTTGCAGATGTAATTAGGTTAAGGATCCAGTGATGAGATGCTGCATTATCAGGCCCCCGAGGGGGGGCCTAAATCCAGTGACAAGTGTCCCTAGAGAGGCAGCAGAGGAGGCCACGTGGTGACAGAGGCAGAGGTTGGCGCGATGCAGCCGTGAGCTCAGGAAGGCTGCAGCCGCCCAGGAGCTTAGGAGAGAGGCCTGCCTCTCCCTGGGGGCTGGTCTCCTCCAGAGCTCAGTTCCCCTGTGGCCCCAGTGTTAGTTTTCTGGGCGGCAAACAAGTTAGCCCAAGCTTAGCAGCTCAGATCAGACATCCAGCCCAGCAAGGCGCTCTACCCAGGGGCTCTCCAGGCTGGAACCCCAACGTCGGCCTGGCTAAGCCTCTGCCTTGGGAAGAATAGGCGCCCCAGCTCCTCAGGGTCTGGCAGATCCAGGCCCCGTATCCTTGCTGGCTGCGTCTCCGCTCCTGGGCGCCCACATCCTTGGCATGTGGCCCCGGCCCCTCCATCACGGAGGCGGCAACAGTGCGTGGAACCCCCATCTGAGTACTTGTCCTGCCACCAGCCAGAGAAAGTCCTACTTCGAGGGCTGCCGAGACCAGCCCAGGCCTGCCCGGATACCCCCCTGCCTTGAGGTCCGTGAGCCACACTCACAGCCATACACACGATCGAGGGCGTGAAACCCACCATATCCTGGGGGTCTGGGACCGGGAAGCTTAGGGGGCCATTCTTCAAACCAGGCTACCAACCCCCTGTGACTCAGCTCTCCAGCCAAGAAACGTCCTGGCTGCAGGTTCTCAGTCTCTACGCTGCTGGGCTGGGCACCTGACAGCGTAGGTTTATCCACACCTCAGCCGTAGTCCTCCCGCTGAACTCCTGCCCCTGCGGTGGGCAGGGCTCCATCCTGCTCCGTAAGCACCACCCCCCTCCTCTCTCCACAGCCCTGAACACGATGCCAGCCTGCAGCGTCCGGAGGACACGAAGCCGAGGCACAGAGGGGCCAGGTCCAGGTCACAGGGCAGCACGTGATGCAGCGGGCCCCAGCGCCCAGCGCCGTGCGCCTTCACCGTCTTAAATATGCTGCTAGCGATGAGTCATCACAAAGCCGAATGTAATCACTGAAAGCAGCTCCGTGCGCACCTTCCACGGCAGCTCCCCAGCAGACGGGTGTCTGCGGGGGCAGGAGTGCAGAGGGGAGGGGGGGTGGGCACAGGGTCTCCCTGGGATGACGGCAAGGTTCCAGAATGAGACAGAGGTGGTGGCCACACGACACTGGGAAGGAACGAAATGCCACTGAATCGTTCGCTTTAAAATGGGTGATTTTATGTTACCTGTATTTCACCCTAATTTAGGAAAAAAAAAAAAAAAAAAAAGGACCGCCTTGAGGGAAAAAAGCAGCACCTCGGCACAGTGCATCCTAGGGACAAGCCCTCACCCACAGCCAGGCTGGCCCGGCACCCCCCGCGCCAACTCGAACGCTGCAGAACTCTAGCTTCCCCCCCTAAGTAACCAGGACCCAGCGACTGCTTTCCGGCCAGACCTAGAATCTAATGCCTAAGTATCTCCTACACTGGAAACAAATGACCGTTAAAAATGGCTGAAATGGGGCTTCCCTGGTGGCGCAGTGGTTGAGAGTCTGCCTGCCAATGCAGGGGACACGGGTTCGAGCCCTGGTCTGGGAAGATCCCACATGCCGCGGAGCAACTGGGCCCGTGAGCCACAACTACTGAGCCTGCGCGTCTGGAGCCTGTGCTCCGCAACAAGAGAGGCCGCGATAGTGAGAGGCCCGCGCACCGCGATGAAGAGCTGCCCCCGCTTGCCGCAACTGGAGAAAGCCCTCGCACAGAAATGAAGACCCAACACAGCCAAAAATAAATAAATTAATTAAAAAAAAAAAAATGGCTGAAATGTATAAAATAGGCAGGACTCTCAAAAAAAGTGCATTAAGTTCATTTTTTTTTTTTTCTTCATCAGGTTTATCGTGTGTGTAATTTGGGCAAGAGGTTGTTCAAAGCCAGGGTTTACAAGCCAGTCTGGATAGATTTATCCTTTCCGGTGAATGAAAGTAAATTAGGGCTGCTAAGGGGACTACACAGGGCGTCTTACTGACCCTTCACCTTACAGGGTCACTTAAATACAACTCCATTTTACCGCACACAATGCATCCTTTATAGCCTTTCTTCCCTTCTCTTAATTCCTCACGTAACTCAAAGCAAACGTTATCAAAGGGAACATCATGCTCTCCTAATTCCTCCGTCACCCTCCCACCCCCTCCTCCCTACCCGCCGCTGAGCCGACGCCGCGGAGAAGACTTTAGCCATGAGTGTAATGAGAACCGCCTGGCACACACCTCAGCCGTGAGGAATTTCCAGAAATGCAGCGAAGAATCGACCCTGCTGTTCCCAGAAAAGGCTTTATCCCTTTCCAGATCCAGGCAAAACAGATGGGGTCTTTTGCTCCTATCCTGGAAGGAAGCAAAATTGCAAAGCTTGCCCTGAAAGGACCAAAGTCTGCGTCCTTCCCGCCGCCAAAGGCGTCTTCCCGACCACAGGAGTGGATGGGTTCTCGCTCACAGAGTCCGGGGGGACCGCGCAGCTCCGGAGGCTGAGGGCGGGCACTCACATCTCACAGCCCTGCTGCAGAAACGGGCCCCTGGTTCACCTTGTCCTCTGCACCCAGAACACGCCCTCCCCTCGTTGGCACAGACCATCTGACCAAGCCCACGCTGTCCCACACAGAATGCTACTGGCAACGCTACGCGACACTCCTGGGCTGGGATTCTCCAGAAGGAGGCAAGCCACAGGCCACACAGGCCCCAGAGATGGGCTATTTCTCAACTACGCACGAAAGGTAAGCAGTGCAGTAGTTACTTTGAATCGTGCAGGAGGCACCCAGGAGCCCGACGCATGACGCGCAGGTAGAACCCCGCCAGTTCCGCAGCCCCATCGCCCCGCCTCCCCACAAAGCTACCTGCACCCGGCTGCTGACTCACAGGGCCCCTTTAACACAGCTTGTTGTTGCCATATGTTGTCCTAAAATGTATTTTTGGTTGTTCTTAACTCTATAAAAAGGACGTCACGCGTATGTGATATTTGGGGACTGGCTTTTGATTTGTCACATCCTGTGCGCTCTGCCCTTCCGCGGACGGTCCCGCCACGGCCCCGCATGCAGAGTCGGCCCCCAGGGTCCTCAGCCACACGGATTCCTCTGGGTTCCGCTTGGTAAGCAGAGTGCCCCGGCCGGGTGGGCGCAGCCCCGGGACGCAGGGGTCGGTGTCCGGCAGCTGCTCTAACCAGTCCACAAACTCAGTGGCTTAGAACAACACAGCGTAGCATCTTACAGATAATTCTGGAGGGCAGCATCCCAGCTTGGGGCTCAGTGGGCTAAAATCAAGGGGTCAGAAGGGCTGTTCCTTCTGGAGGGTCTAGGAGAGAATGTCTCCTTGCCTTTTCCAGCTTCTAGAGACCCTGCTTTCTCTGTGGCATTTCTGGATCGCCCCAATTCACGCCCAGCAGCCGAGTCTCAGATCCCAGGACCACCTTGTCCAACCCCCTGGGCGGAGGATGGCTTCGCGGGGCAGCTGAATGGGGCGAGGTGGTATCTCGCTGTGGACGTAACTTACGGCCCCAGGACCCATCGGTGCTGAGCTTCCCCTCACAGAGTGGTTGACCGCCTGAGCAGGTCAGACCTGCGCGCAGGTCACGGGGGCTCCAGCTGGTGCACCTGGGGTCCTCAACGTACCAACACCGTCTTTCTAACAAAGGCGAGTCTTTCCAGCCCGCGGTCCACACGCAGAGGGGCCCGGTGTCTGGACGGTGGCACACGGGATCTGCAGTCATGGGGACAGTCACACGTTGGGTGTCCCGGCTCTGACATCATCTGAGGTGCCAGCAGGCGGGCACTGGTCAATGAAGATTGGGAATCTCTTCTGCGCCAAGGGCAAGGCCAGCCTCCTGACCTCTCTGACCTTCCCATTCAAAATCCAACCTCATCCAGCTGGAGAAGGGCCCACCTTCTCTCCTAGAAATGGAATGGAACAACGTGGGTACAGCGGAGGCCCCTGGTGTGAAGCCCCTTTTGTCCAAGGGCTGAAGAGATGTGTATCCAAGGGAATCATTCACCCCACTAATCAGCCTGAAATGTCGCAGCTCCCGTGTTCCCGATCCCGGCAGAGTCACGCCAGCCTCTGGCCCTCAGAGACCCATCACAGTTACTTTCGCAGAGTGAATGATAAGTCACACACTCCCCGGAAAGAGCTACAGCTCACGCTAGCTGCTTCCTTTCGTCTAGATTTTAGAAGACTAAGAAGAGAGGAATTCAGACAATACACTTAACATTTCATGGAAACTACTTAATTGTATTGCTTATTTTCCAAGAGCAGGTGGCAACACAAAAAACACAAAAGGCAGCCTTTCTCTTAACCGCTTGATCTACTCTCGGGCTGAGCAGCCTCGCCTCCCAGGCCCCCGGCGGGACTGGCCCAGGGGGCATTCACACCCAAGCCCAGAGCTCCATCTTGGTGGCCCCTCGCACTGCGCTGGACGCCTTGTCCTGGACTCAGGGGCAGGAAGCAGGGCCTTCCTGAGGTTCATCCCCTACCCCGGCTCTTCCACTGTCAAGGTCACCAAGAGCGCCAGGCCAGACCCAATGCCACAGTGCCGTCCCCTCGAGGGACCACACATAGCAGATCGTGGTCAGTGGTGCGGGGAACAGGTAGCAGGACACGGGAAAGGTGTGCAGCAGGGAGGGCAGGGGCCCCTTAGATGAGAGCCGGTGACACCCTGTGTGGGGGGGGCGGCGTCCAGTGCACTGCAGGATGCTGAGTGGCTTCCCCAGCTGCCACCCACGGGAGGCCAGCAGAACGTCCCCCTCCCAGTTGTGACAACCAGAAATGTTTCCAAACATCACCAAATGTCCCCTAAGAGTCAAAATCACCCCCTGCTGAGAACCACCGGATTAGACAGAAAACAGGCATCTCCGATAAGGTGGAATTGAAAGGGCAACCTGATGAGGGGGAGCCGTCCTGGCAGAGAGGACCCCGAGGAGGGGCGTGATTAAGGAGCAGCACAGAGCCCGGAGGTCAAAGGGGGCGCCTGACTCTGGGTGGGGGTCACAGGGGTTCTGGGCAGAGCGACAAGATCAGAATTTAAACGATGATTCCAGCTGCTGTGTTGAGACCAGCCTGGGGTGAGTGCGGGGCAAGGGCAGAAGGTGGGAGACCAGTTAGGGGGCTCCTGCAGTAACCCAGGGAGATGATGGTGGCTGGGAACAGGGGAAGCGTCAGAAAGGGTCATCTCCCAGAAACACTTGTTTATTACTTATTATTTTAAACTGCAGTAACAGGGACTTCCATGGCAGTCCATTGGTTAAGACTTCACGCTTCCACTGCAGGGGGCATAGGTTCGAACCCTGATCGGGGAATTAAGATCCCACATGCTGCACGGCATGGCCAAAAAGAAAAAAAATAAAAATAAATTGCAGTAACATACAAAATAAGATAAAATCTGCATTTTAACCACTTTTAAGCGTACAGTTCTGTGGCATCAAGTACATTCACAATCTTATACAGCCATCACCACCATCCATCTCCAGAACATTTTTCTTGCAAAACTGAAACTCTGTCCCCATCACACAGTAACTCTCCATCCCCTCTCCTCCCTACCCCTGGCAACCACCCTTCTCCTTTCTGTCTCAAGGAATTAGGCTGCTCTCAGTACCTCATGTAAGTGGAATCATACAGTATTTGTCCTTTTGTGTTGGGCTGATGTCACTCAGCACATTGCCCTCAAGGTTCACCCATGTTGTAGTCGGTGTCAGAATTCCCTTCCTGGTTAAGGCTGAGTCATACATGTACCTACCACATCTTGCCATCCATCCGTCCAGTGATGGCCACTTGGAATAACGCTGCTGTGAAATGCTGCAGGGCATGCCTACCGGGTCTGCTGCTGGCGGGGACAGACGGCGAGAAACCAGGAGAGTCAGGCCTGAGCCCCGCGTGAGCAGAGATGGGAAGGATGGGGGGAGGATGGGCAGGCAGGGAGCAGCCTCATTTCCAGGAGATGCGACGGAGGTGCTGAGTGGGCAGCAGAGTCAGGGAGGCCAACACCCAGCAGAGATCAGGGCTGGAGATACATGTGTGAGTGAGGTCGGGCACTGGGGGCTTAGAGCTGGACGCTTCACGGGTTGCCTGACACGCAAGGGGAGGAGCAGCCAATGAGACAGGACGCAAACCAGGGGAGCAGGGTCCTACACGCTGGGGGAGAAGTGCTGGGGAAGTGAGGACAGCAGCGGTCTACAGGTTCTCAGTGGTAGGAGTCAGGTCTTCCGCTGGACCTCATGCAGGAAGGGCGGTGACCCAACTGGTATTCAGACACAGGAGAGGTCACGGCAGGGGTCACCTCTAGGGGGTGACCTAGAAGACTGGGGGACACCGGGACAGGACAGGCCACAACCTGAACAGGCAAAGGGGGTGACCATCCAGTGCACAAGGTGGGGGGGAGATCCAGTGTGTGTGGGGTGAGATAGAGTGTACAAGGGGGAGTGAGATCTAGTGTATGGGGTGGTGAGACCCAGTGTACAAGGTGGGGTGAGATCCAGTGTACAATGGAGGGCGTGAGATCCAGTGTACAAGGGTGGGGGTGAGATCCAGTGTACAAGGGGGGGGGCGAGATCCAGTGTACAAGGGAGGGCGTGAGATCCAGTGTACAAGGGGGGTGGCGAGATCCAGTGTACAAGGGAGTGGGTGAGATCCAGTGTACAAGGGGGGGGGGGCGAGATCCAGTGTACAAGGGGGAATGAGATCCAGTGTACAAGGGGGGGGTAAGATCCAATGTACAAGGGGGTGTGTGAGATCCATTGTACAAGGGGGGGTGAGATCCAGTGTACAAGGGGGGGTGAGAGCCAGTGTACAAGGGGGTGTGTGAGATCCATTGTACAAGGGGGGGTGAGATCCAGCGTACAAGGGGGGGTGAGATCCAATGTACAAGGTGGGGAGAGATCCAATGTACAAGGGGGGGTGTGAGATCCAGTGTATAAGGGGGAGTGAGATCTAGTGTATGGGGGGGTGAGACCCAGTGTACAAGGTGGGGTGAGATCCAGTGTACAAGGTGGGGGGCGAGATCCAGGGTACAAGGGGGAGTGAGATCTAGTGTACAAGGGGAGGGGTGAGATCCAATGTACAAGGGGGTGTGTGAGATCCAGTGTACAAGGGGGGGGGGGTGAGATCCAGTATACAAGGGGGTGTGTGAGATCCATTGTACAAGGGGGGGGTGAGATCCAATGTACAAGGTGGGGTGAGATCCAGTGTACAAGGGGGGGTGTGAGATCTAGTGTACAGGGGGTGGGGTGAGACCCAGTGTACAAGGGAGGGTGAGACCCATTGTACAAGGGGGTGTGTGAGATCTACTGTATGGGGGGGGGGGTGAGATCCAGTGTACAAGGTGGGGGTGAGATCTAGTGTACAGGGGCTGGGGTGAGACCCAGTGTACAAGAGGGGGTGAGACCCATTGTACAAGGGGGTGTGTGAGATCCACTGTACAAGGGAGGGGGTGAGATCCAGCATACAAGGGGGGTGAGATCCAGTGTACAAGGGGGGGTGAGATCCAGTGTACAAAGTGGGGTGAGGTCCAGTGTACAGGGGGGTTGAGATCCAGTGTACAAGGGGGGGTGAGATCCAGTGTACAAGGGAGGGTGTGAGATCGAGTATACAAGGGGGGGTGAGATCCAGTGTACAAGGGGGGGTGAGATCCAGTGTACAAAGTGGGGTGAGGTCCAGTGTACAGGGGGTTGAGATCCAGTGTACAAGGGGGGTTGAGATCCAGTGTATAAGGGGGGTTGAGATCCAGTGTACAAGGTGGGGTGAGATCCAGTGTACAAGGAGGGTGTGAGATCCAGTGTACAAGGGGGGGGGGCAAGATCCAGTGTACAAGGGGGGATGAGATCCAATGTACAAGGGGGGTGGGGTCCAAATACAAGGGGGGGTGAGATCCACTCTACAAGGCGGGGTGTGAGATCCAGTGTACAAGGGAGGGTGTGTGATCCAGTGTACGGGGGGGGCAAGATCCAGTGTACAAGGGGGGGTGAGACCCATTGTACAAGGGGAGATGAGATCCAATCTACAGGGGGGGTAAGATCCAATGTACAAGGGGGGGGGTGTTAGGATCCAGTGTACAAGGAGGGGGCGAGAGATCCAGTGTATAAGGGGGAGTGAGATCCAGTGTACAGGGGCGGTGAGATCCAGTGGGCGGGGGGAGGCAGACTGCCTACAAAGATGCACCTGGACCCCCACCTCCCCTGTGGCCAGGCCTCTCCTCCCATTGAAGTGGGGTCTCTTTCCCTCCTTGGACCTGGGCTGGTCCGTGACCTTCCTAGGCTGAGGGAACGCAGCCAGCGCTCCTTGTGAACACTCAGGGCCCTCCTGCACCATGTCCCTCTCTTGGACCACTGGCCCCGGCGTAGACAGAAGCCCAGAGCCGGTGCTGAAAGGTGGGCGGCCCCATGGAGACGGAGGCCTGGCGGTCCCAGCACAGGGAACTCGGAGACCGTCCCCAGATGAGCCTGCCTCCCTTACGGGCGGAGTGACGTCACTCAACAACGGTTAACGTCAACCCCCGCGCCCCAGCCACGAGAGAAGACCACAGACCTGGCAGTTTAAATACAGACATTTATTTCTCACGGTCTGGAAGCTGGACGTCCAGGGCCAAGGTGCCTGGGTGGCCGTTCCCGCGAGGCCTCCCCCTCGCCGTGTGCTCCCGGCAGAGACAGTGCTCCTCAGGCAGTAGTCAGACGGGATCAGGGCCCCTCCCTACGACCTCAGTTATCCTTAATTACCTCCTAATCTCCAAACACAGTCACGCTGGGGTGAGGGCTTCACGTGAGTTCGGGGGACACATTCAGTCCACGGCACCCCCGACCATGGTCCCACCGCTGAATGGACTTTCTAGAAGCTCGTTTTGTTCCGCTTTGTAAGTCCCCACAAACCCCCGTGGCAGGGTCAGGGGCCCTCGCAGTCGTCCTTAGTTAAACACCCTTTTTTTAATAGAAAGTTTAAACTGATCTATAATGACAGCAAGCAGACCAGCATTAGCCTGGGGGTGGAGGCGGAGGGGATACAGAGGGGCCAGGGAGCATCTGGGGGGATAGCTATGCCCACTGTCTTCATTGTGGTGACGGTTTCACAGGTGTCAAATCCTAACCTGTCCACCTGAAATATGTGCCGTTTACTGTACGTCAATTGTACCTCAATGGACTTGTTGAAAGGTTATTTTTATTAAATGTTTTACTTTGAGGTAGTTGTAGATTTACACGCAGTCGTAAACAACAGCACAGAGCGGTCCCGTGCACCTTCGCCCGCTCGTTCCCCTCGACGGTGACATCTGGCAAAACTGCAGAACCGTATCGTAAGCAGGACACTGACAGAGACCGGAGCTGCCCATCTCAGCCAACCTCCCGTGTGCTCCGCGCACTGCACTGTGCGTGTGACGAGTGCCGCGCGACCGTATCCCACGGGCAGGTCCCTGGATCCACACCACGACCAAGACACAGAACTGCTCCATCGCCCCATCGGCATTTTAAAAAAATACTAATTGTGGTAAAATGCACATAACATAAAATTTACCATCCTAACCTTTTTTAGGAGTAGAATTTATCGGCATTAAGTGCATTATGCCTCAATAACGCCATTTAAAAGGTTGTTTTTTTTAAAAAAAGAAAGTTTTAAAACACCTGGATTTGGGGAGCAGGCTGTCTCGCAGGTCCTGAGTCACTGCCCCTTTTCCAGCCCCACGGGATGGAGGAGACCCCGGCTGGCTCCCATCTGCTGTGCCCTCAGTCCCTTCTGTGTTGATGACTGCCACCCCCAAGACCCCCTGCTGGTCAGCACCCTGTCCAGAGAGGCGGCTCCCCAGGGTCAGTGTCCCCTGAAGAAAGACCTTGGGCTGTCACACCTGCAGGGTGACTGCACAGGGTCACGTGCAGAGGGGGCGAGAGGTCCCGGCGTCTCAGACACGCCGAGTTCCACACGTGGACCCATTTGTTCCATGAAGGCCCTCAGCCCCAAGCCTCTGCGGGGAGGCTTCAGGAAGCCCACCTCCCAGACTGGACGGCCTTGTTCTGTGCGCCCTGCAGGCCTGGGAGCCAGAGAACATGCCTGGGGGACGCTCTTGGTGATTTCCAACCTCCTGGGAGATGAAGCTGTCGTGTGGGCACGCCAGGATCCCACAGGCTCACAGGGAGGTGTCCCTGCAGCTTTCGGGTCACTCAGCTCTCCCCCCACCACACCCGTGACCATGCCGCCCTCTGAAACCGCTACTTTGGCCACTCGCTCCGGGCACCCAGCTTTATCCCCCATGAGAAAGTCCCATGTGAGGCCAGGGCCACTGCTGCCTTGGTCTCTGCCAAAGTCCCAGCCCAGTGCCTGGAGCAAAGTACCTACCCAAGTACTGCCTGTTGAATGAATAAACGATTACCTTAACTGCTGTCCTGAGATGGGTAGGAGGGGCTCACGGCTTCCTTTCATCACACCAGACCGCATACAGGGAACAGCCACAAGGAAACCGCCCCCCTCCCTCCCTCTCTCTCCACAGCGAGACTCCGCCCCACGTGCACATCTGCGTAGGGTCCTCTCCCCCCGTCCCTGGCACTGTCCCCTTACCCAGAGGAGATCTCAGAGCAGGGCCAGGCGGTTGTCTGGACCCCAACCCAGCCGGACGTGAGCCACGCCAGCTCGTGCCCACAGTCACCGGGCCACATGGAGCTGGGTTCTCCGTCACGCCTATCAAAGCTTCCTCAGCACAGGGCGGAGGGCAGCAGGCCAGGCCGGCGCCCACCTGCATCCTCCCCAGAAAGAGCCCGAGGGAAACGCTCACCGTGCACAGCTGGGCAGGCACGACCCGCGGCGCACAGGGCTCCGCTTTGGTGCCAGTCGTCTACACAGGGCCCTTCCCCGCGGAGGTGGCCAGAGCCTTTGGGTTTTTTGGCCACTCCACACAAGCTTGCCGGCTCCTCCGGACGGGCACACAGCCCTGACCCTCCCTGGTTCCAGAGTTTCAGTGACAACAAGAACCTCCCAAAGGCCTCGGAGAACCACAGGTAGGGTGGACCGTTTTTTTTAACTTGATTGCACTTCATTTCATCTACGTGAAGGGCCTTGTGGCTAGTGTTTTTATATGTTGTTGGTTCATCACAGAACATTTGGCAACATCAAATGACAGGAGATGACTTCCGTTTACATAAAACACGCACACAAAGCTAATCTCTTCGCGCTTCTCAGTTTGGCTGTTAAAACACAGGTGTTTGAGCAGCAGTGACTCTAAACAACCAGGTGTCCCAAACTGCCTCGGATGAGGGTCCCGGAGGTCACCAGCCACCTGGGCTTTGCTGGAGGGAGCAAGGCCAGAGCAGCAGGTCAAAGCTATTCACTCTGATCGACTGACGCCCTGCTTTGTCCACAGAGGACCAGAGGTGGCTGCTGTCACACGTGGCCTGAGAATGGGGCCAAAGACAGCACAGCAAACACAGAAGTGGAAATGCCACCTCGGTAAGTAGGCCAGGCACAGCCCAGGTGTGACTCACCTGGGGAAGCAGGTATGCAGTCACACGACCCCTCCCAGCACCCCCAGTGAATCCTGAGCTCCGAATTCTAAGAGGGACTTTTCACACGGGGTTTAGTGGGGAATCCCGCGGGGAACAGACAACAGGCGGTGAAGGCATTAACCACCCCCTGGGGAGCCACCACCGTTGGGCAAGGCTGCAGGGGACACGGAAGCTCTCGTGGGTGCGGGCTGGGGGGCTCAGCTGACGCTCAGCAAATGTTCCCTGGAGATGCCAGTTCAGCCCATTCAGCCCCAAACCACCTCCCCTCAGATCCCGCCTGGGTGCTCCTGGTGAGGGTGCCAACAGGGCTGGGGGCGGGAGCCTGTGGGCCCCAGAGTCCCCAGGCTTGAGGCCATGGGGAGGCCCGAGGCCAAAGATGAGCCAAACCCCAGGGCCACGGAAGCAGCTGGAATGTGCGGGAATTCCTGACGCACAGCCGAGTCCGCCAGCCCAGGGCTTGGCCACCTCTCCAGGTCGGCTCTGTGCAATCTTGCCATCACTCAGGCTGCCAGACCAGGTACACAGACGTAGATTCCCATAGTTCTGAGGCTCTGAGGAGACTCTGTCCCTCTCTCCCCCGCAGCTGCTGGGGGTGCTGGCAATCTTTGGCTTGTAGAAGCATCACTCCATCTCTGCCTCTGTCTGCACATGGCCTCCTCCCTGTGTGCATCTGTGCCCAAATGTCCCCTTTTCATAGGGACCCCAGTTCTGTTGGCTCGGGGCCCACCCTGATGACAACATTTTAACTAGACCCTGTCTCCAAATAAGGCCATGTTCTTGGGTACAGGGGTTAGGGCTTGAACTGTCTTTTGGGGGATACGGTCCAACCTATTAACAACTGGTCACGCAGATCCTAAAATGTCTGGGTGGCGCCCATGTCCCACAAACTCGGACTGTAATCTTGCTCTCAGGACCAAGGAAGGTCTGAGCTTCGAGCCTGGCCCTTCGTGCCCAAGCCTGCCAGCCGCAGCCCCCCTCCTGCCCAGGCATCCTCTCTGGCTGTCAGAACCTCCTGCCTGCCCCTGACCACACCACGCTGCCCCTGCCCAGCGTGCCCGTGGCCCCGTTCTCCAGCCTCCTGAGCACAGGTCAGCATGTCTGGCTCCTCTTCAGAGCCCCCCCCCACACCTGGTTTGCACGGGCACTTGTGACGGTGCAGGGCTCTTTTCTAAGAGGGACCTCACCCACCTGCAGCCCCGGCACCCGCACCTGCTGCAGGGCCAAAGCCTCTGCCTGAGTGGACAGCCCGTTCTGGCTGGAACCCAGATGCAGAGCGAGGGCTCCGTCCCTCACCAGGGCCCAAAGTGCCCCAGTGTCCGAGAGCCACCAGAGGCAGCCACTGCCCGCGGCAACAGCCCAGGGGCGGCCCCACTCTCTGCTCAGCCGCGACCAGCTCCCGGGACCCAAGGCAGACAAAGAACGCCACCACCCCCATCCAGGGGACCTCGCCACTGCGCCCGGCGGGGGGTGTGGGGATGCTGCGTGAGAAAGGCCCAGTCACGCAGAGGAGAGCTGGCACATGCTACACTAGTCCTCGGAGGACTTCTGGAGCGTGGGCCCGGCCCCCCATGAGCCTGGGGGTGTCGGAGGAGAGGGCACAGCCCATTTCGGAGGACCACGAGGCCTGCGATCCCAAGGAGTCTGTCGTGGTTGATGAGCACTGAGAAGTGGGGATGCCATCGGGACACCTGCTCACCAGGGTTGGGGCGGCCCAAAGGCCAGAGCACACAGGCCTGGCAGCCATCAGTGCCCCGTCGGGACGCCTTGTGGCTCTCACAGGCCCTGCCCCCCTCCTCCACCACCCATCCTGCATTTGTCAAGAACCACAACGGGGAAAGAGTCTAGAAGTTCCTCACGATGTTAGGCACAGACTCTGCTCCTGGGTACCTGCCCAGGAGAATGAAAACATACGTCTACACGAAAACGTGTACACGAAGGTTCACAGCAGCCTTACTCACAAGGGCCAAAAGGTGGAAACAGCCCAATGTCCGTGGATGGATGAATGGACAGGTAAAGGGCGGCCTATCCGTACAATGGAATGTGACTCATCCTTACAAAGGAAAGTCCTACACGTGCTACAACGTGGATGAAACGCACGTGAAGAAAGTCAGACACAAAAGGCCCCATACTGTGGGACTCCTTTTATACGAAATGTCCAGAAGAGGCAAATCCACAGAGACAGAAAGCAGACTGGAAGTTACCGGGGGCTAGGGGAGGGGAGAGTGGGGAGAGGTTACATCAGGGATACAGGGCGCTTCTGCGGCTGGTGGAAGAGTTTGTAAACCGGGGGAGACTGCACTGAATGGGCGCCCTGACATGGTTCACTGTATGTCATGTGAATGTCACCTACTTCTTTTAAAAAACAAGATATATAACAAGAAACCAAACACCGACAACAGGCCTCATCAACAAGCCGGATCTGTGCCCCAAAGCACATCCTTGGGAAAGCGCTGAGGGGAGCCCCAGACAGCAGGGCACGGGCACTGGTCCACCTGCACCGGGTCTGGGTCTTTGGAGCAGAAACCACGATTCCCCAGCCCCTCACAGGCCGTGCTGCACAGGGAAAACGGGGGACGTGTCACATGTGACACTGCCATTTGCCTTTCCAGTTTTGTCACCATGGGGAGGCAGGGCGTCCACTCAACAGTCCTTGACTCTACGATAATCTGGAGCACATCTGCATAGACCAATCAGACCTCCCCAGGGCCCCAGCGCCCGTTAGAGGCCGCACGCCGACCGCGTCCCTCAGCCCACGGTGGGACACTGGGAGCAGAAGTGGGGAGCGGGCCAGGCCCGACGCTGTGGTCTTGGTCAGAGGGAAGGTGCCGGTGGGCAGGGGGTGGTCCCAGTGCCGCTGGGACCGGGAGGGCAAGGACGGGCAAGCAGGCGGTGCCGCCATGTGACAACGGAGCCCAGCATCGTGCACTCGAGTCACCGTCACGCAAGTGGGCCCCTTGGTTCTCTCAAGGCAGTTTCCAAGCACCCAGCAGACAGGCTGCCGGGGATCTAGGGTTCCGCCGTGATGGGGCCCGCGCGGTGGGACGGGGCGCCGGGGAGGCCGCGGACGCTTGGCTGCCCCCGCGCCGTCCCTTCTGGGTGTCCCCGGCTGTGGAGAGCTGGTCGGTGTCCCCATGGTCCCAGAGAGCCCCAGCCTGCTCGCCCCAGCTGACCCAGCGCCAGCCAGACACGGGCGCGCTGCGGGCACTTGGGCGGACGATGCCCGGGGCACCGGCGTGGCTGATGCCGGGGAAACGGCCCACCGTGAGCGCCTCGTCCGGCACCTCGCGCGTCCCTGGTCAGCAACACGAGCAGCGGCCGTCCGGGCGGGGTCCCCTCTGCCGGCCCCGCACGACCGGGCCCCCGGGAGCCGGGTCAAGGGGCCGCGGGGCTGGGCGGCCAGCCCTGGGGGTGTCCGAGGGCCTCCCGTTTGGCCAAGGCACAGAGCCCGTCAACACAGGGAGCACATCTGTCACCCCCTCGGGTGAGGAGACCAGAGCTGACCCGGGGTCCTGAGCCCACGTCCTGCACTTGTGCCCACCCACCATCCATGTGAGCAAAGCCACCGCCGGGCCTGGGTGTGGGGTAGGGGACGGACGCCTCCTAACAGCCTGCAGCCTCCAGCGCAGGGGGCGCGGGCTGCTCAGCGCCCCTCTCCACACAGAGACAAGAGCCTAAACCAGCAAGACACACGAGAACGCGAGAGACACCCAACAGGGTGGAAGGTCCCGGGCTGAGCCGTCCTCCACGTTCAAGGGTCCTGTCCGGGGGCAGCGGCCCCCAGGACCACGTGTGACCACCTCCTCCTCTGACACTCAAGGACACCTGTGCACGACCTCAAGCGCGGGGAGAAAATGGCCCCACACGGACCTCCAGTTACACAGTGCTGGCCAGTCAACCCAACAGACACAGCCCTTCTTCACGAGGCTCTCGGTCTGAGCCGGAAGAGGTAAGGGATGGAAGTGAGGAGAGGGGATGCCGCGTCCCTGGCCCAGACGCACCCCAGGACGGAGGGGCCCACCCCCCAGCCCCCAGGACGGCCCTTGGCTGAGAAGGGCCCTCCCCGGGCAGTCCCATCCACCACCCGTCCAGAGTGGTGGGAAGGCCGCCCTGAAGGGCCAGCCCGTCAAGGCCCAGCTTCCTCCCCCTCCAACCCCGGCCCTCCCAAAACACCCCACCGGCAGGCAAATCCCCTGGAGCCTGCTTCCCTAGCTCGAGCCAACCTACTTCTTGGTGGGGTGGGTGGGTTACTTGTGGCCCTGCTCACAGCGCAGGGATAGAGACGCCTCCCCGGGGTTGCCCCTCCTTCAAGCTGCCCTGGGGCACCACCTGGCAGGCTTGCTGCATCTGCATTTCTGAGAACACCAATGCATTTGCAACGATTCCTAAAGCTTTATTTCTTGCTTTTTATTTACTGTGCTTTGGCTTTGCTGCCTTCTTGCCTCCTTTCCTGCTTCGACTGCATTGGTTACATCTACTTTATTCTTCTTTTTCCCTCTCCTGGTCTGGAACTCACCCTTCTGTAGCTATCATCCTAGGGTTCGCCTGAGTTAATTCACACACTCTGCTCAGGGTCTGAGGCCGGCCAGCACCTCCGGCCTCATCCTGAACCAGCGGAGGCCGTCCCGGGCGTTATGGGCGTTAGCGTCCAGGGCTTCCATCCCGGCTGGCTCTTGAGGCCCCTTGTCGCCAGAATCTCCGCTCCCGGCATCTGCCCCCACGCTCACTTCTGACTGCTTCTCGCCTCCCACTCCCTCCTTCTGACTTTGACTTTGCTTTTGGAGAACATCTCCCAGTTCTCTTCAGCAAGGATTTGGGGGCGGTTACTTTTTTGTCTTCGTGTAAAACTGTCTTCATCTGACTCTCCCCTGCGGGTGGCAGCCCAGCCCCAGCCGGGACTCTGCGTGGAGCCAGGAGCCTCCTCCCGGCAAGATCCCTCGGCTCCCAGAGTCTCCAGGCCTGGAGGCCGCAGCCCGGCCCACTGTCCTCCCTCGAAGTCCCGACACGCCGTGCATCAAACGTGCCCGTCTACTTAGTATCGTTTACTCCGTTTAGGGCTTGGGCTTCACTGAACCTGAACATCCATCAACACAGCTGACAAAAGCCTCCCCTTCTCTCTGGCCTCTCATCCTGGAAGCCCCGTCAGATGCACCTTGAGCCCCCTCATCCTGTCCTCCGTGTCCCCGACCCTCTCAGGTTGCCTTTCACCTCCCTGGCCACCTGCTGGGTGATCTCCGCAACCACCTGCCAGGTCAGCGACCCCCTCCAATGTTTAACCCATTCCTCGGGGTGGGTTCCAGCTTTGAGTTTTTACACCCAGTGACTGTCTTTTTCATTCTGGGAGCTCCATTTGGCCCTTGTTTAAAAGAGGCTCCGTGTTGCCTTGTGGTCTCCTTCCCCCCACTTCTTGGACTGTTCTAAACGGCAGTTCCCTCAGCCTTTGCTGTTCCTGATTCTTGCTCAGGGAGAACCACTTTCTCGGGAGTTTTGTAACTTTTTACAGTGAATTCCACCTCAGAGGTGCGGCAGGAGGGCCCTTCTGGGATGGTTTTGTATTTTATTCCGCCAGGCACCCAGGTGACTCTTAGCACCAAAGGTGGCGGGGGGAGAGTTTCCCAAGCTCCCTGCCACTGAGGGCGGGGCTCCACGTGTGAATCCCTCCAGCCCACCCCCGCCGGCACTCAACGTGTGACCCAGCAGGCCCCTGTCCACCCACCCCTCTTCCGGGGGCACTCGCCACGCTGCAGCATCCCCGCCCCTACACCACCAGGAGGGAGAGTTGGCAGCCCCTCCCCCGATGGGGCGCTGGCCCTGTGGGGACCTGGAAGCAGCTGGGCCTCGGAACGCCAAGCCCCTCAAGAGATGTGGCCCCGAGCATCTTTTCACTCAGCTGCGAAACATCTTTTCCCTTGTTTATCTCAAAAAACACTACAATTCGCAAAAAAAAAAAAACCTCTCCAAAAATGCTGAAATTCTTTTTTTTCAGTTGAAGTGAAATTCACATAACGTACAAGTAACCATTTTAAAGTGTGCAATCCAGTGCCGTTTAGTGCATTCACAATGTTGTCCACTCTCCAGTTTTAAAACTTTCTCATTGCCCTCACCAAAAGAAACCCCATACGTTTTTGCTATCACTCCTCATTCCACCCCCTACCCCGCAGCAACCACTGACCCACTTCCTGTCTCTGTGGATTTGCCTTTCCTGGACATTTCACATAAATGGAATCACACACTATTTGTCCTTTTGTGTCTGGCTTCTTTACACGTAGCATCAGGTTGTCAAGGCTCATCCACGTTGCACTAGGTACTTCATTCCTTTTCGTGGCTGAATAGTATTCCATTGTGTGTATATACCCCATTTTTTTGATATTTACCTGTTCACTGTTGATGGACATTTGGGCTGTTTTCACCTGGCTATTCATGTTACTGTGAGCATGGGTGTACAATTCTTAAATGTATCTAACATCTAGGTGGTTGATTCTGCCTTTAGACCTTTTTATAACTACAATATCCCTAAAAACAATTGGAAACATTTTCAAAAACTGAAAATGCAAGAAAAGAATTACTGTTCTAAAGACATCATCCCTACAATGGGTACCCAGTGTACCCCCATGGTTGGAGGGTGGTTTGTCAAGGGGAAGGCATTAGCTGGAGCAAACCCCACCACGGCAGAGACTTACAGAGCCCCCCATGCAGAGCTCAAAGGACCCCCTCAGCCATGAAGGGAGCCCCATGTGAATTGCCCCCAACATTCCCCTGTCCCCACCCAGCACGAAAACTATGAGAAAATGGAAGGGCTTCAAAATACTTACTGTAAGAAGGAAAAAACCATTCCATTCACCTTAACCAACTACTCTACATAAATTACCATAACATGAAATGTTCTATTCTACTTTTGCTTAATCTATTCAGATCAGTGGGAAAAAATCCATTCATTTTTGTCTTCCTCCTTCAAACACTTGAATTGCCCATCAATATCTAAGTTTCTTTGCAATCCAACTGTAAAAAGCACAAAAGTAATTGTTTCACCAAATGGAACTCATGTAAAAACTGATGGCACGACAGTTCACTCCCACAGGACGCGCACAGCTCAGGATGGGGTGCTTACGGATTCCGGCTCTGGGGTCAGACAGACCTGAGTTCAATCCCAATCCTGCCTCCCCCTGCCTGTGAAGGCTCCAGCAAGTTAACCTCATTTGTAAGACGGGGTGCATTAGGATAATCAAAATGTTAACAAGCAGCCCCAAAGCCTCAGTGCCTTAAGCAGCAGAGATCTATCCCAAGCTGTCACTCACGCCCAGCCCCTTCCCCAGCTCCTTCACTCCCCCATGGCCCTGGGGTCCTCTACTGGATCCTGAGCCTCCTGCCAAGGAACCAGGGACGCAGACCACATCCACAGGAGGACAGCTCAAGAGGTCTGGTGTTCGGCCTGACACAGTGGACCCCACTGCTGCCCACACTGGCTGAAACTCAGTCCCAGGACTTTCACTTGGGAGAGGGTACCCAGATGGTAGGCAGCGTCTCTGCCACTGGGGAGGGCGCAGGTAACCGGACCCCCGGGACGCCGGAGTGCCCTGAGTCAGGGTCTGTTCCCAGCAAATGAGCACGAAAAGAAGTTGGTGGGGGGGGGGGGCACCCGTCGAGACACTTCATTCTCAAAATGACCCAGTAGGAGTAGCCGGCAGCCACGATGGCCTCTGGGACTCCATCAAGTCCTCCACGCACGGTTCTGTTTCAACCCCACACCTCCGACCCACCTGCAAGTTCCGCTGATAGTGACAGAGGTCATTTCTTGAGCCATCACTATGAGTCTTTGACAGAGATGGTCCCCTCAAATTCCACGCAACGGGTCCCCTCACCCCCGCCTGGCAGACAGGGCTGCGGGAGGGGCAGACAGGGTTCCCGCCCAGGCCCTGCTGCCCTGTCTGTGGCTTCAACACCATCAAAACACATAAGCCACGTGGGCCGCAAAGGCTTAGGGCAATAAACACGGGAGAAATGCTGACAACCCACAACATTCTAGACATTTCTTTGTCTTTGAACTGGAATCAGCTCCCCTTTGTGCACCTTTGTGTGGGCACACGGCACACACTTAAGGGCTGTGGCTACTCGATGCTATCAACTCCAGCAAGACTCCGCCTTCAAAACCAGCGGGTGACCGGTCAGTCACTTACGGGCTCTCAGATGTGCATTTTCACACTTGTAAAACAAGCCTATCTGGTGTTCTGGGAACGCCTGGCAGCCTTAAGGAGAGGCACTAAAGCCTCCCGACATCACCCACCTCAGAAGGGAGGGTCAAATGAAGTCGCCCAACACACTTCCCGTTCACAGGGGGGCAGTACACCGAGGGTTCCCTCCCCGCCACGCCGCCTCCTGCTGGACGCCAAGGCCAGATATCAATTAGGCGAAGCTTAAGCCTCCCTGCCTATGACTCACCCATTTAACAGAAACCGTATCATACATTTCCCATAAATACAATGCACTGATGGTCAAGCACGGAGCCCTAAGTGATGACGTCAGAGTTGGCACAGAGTTGGCACAGAAATTGATGCTCGCAGCCTGTCTGCAGCTCAGCCTCTCCCCTCCCGGCCAGTGTCGGCGGCACAGGCTGGGCGTGTGCGGCCCCACAAGCTCCCGCAGCCCCAGGCAGAAGTACAGCAAAGCCTGGGGAAGGAGGCGAGAGCTGCCCCTGAGTCTACCTAGCAGACCCGGCATGGGTGCTACAAGCCTCCTTGACAAGTGGACTCTCGGGCCCTCCCATCTGCCCAGGCGGGACGATGCTTGTGCGTCGTAAGGAAGGCTCTCTGGGGGAGGTGGGGCGGCCAGAGCCGGCAGCAGGGAGGGGGGCCCAGTGCCTTCTGAATTCAGGGACAAAAAGCAGGTGCACTAGGCCAGCCAAGCCCACTCTGACTCAGCACAGCGGAGCATCCTTCCCGGGGCTTCCAAGCTCCACGCTGGGCCAGGCACCCGCTGGCAGAGGGAGCTTGGTGCGGGCACAGCCTGTGCACTGGGCGTCCGCACCACTGGCTCTCCTGCAGCTCACCTCGGAGACAAACGCGCAACTCCAAGGACAGCCTCAGCCGCAGCTGGGCACTCAGAATTTATCGGCCGAGAAAGAACTAGGTAGCAGCCTGGCTAGAAGTTAACACTAAAATCCCAAGACCCTGGAGCAGTGTCTGTGCCCAGCGAGGGCTGCACTCAGCGCTCTGAGGACAGCAGCTCGTCTCCCACTCGAGCGGGCGGGGAGAGCGAGGCCCGTGGTGGGGCTGCCGCGTCCATCACGGTCACGCTCAGGCTCCCGTGCAGAGCCCAGGGCAGCAGGGCCAGGTCGTCGGAAGACCACCGTCTCACTCGCCTCCACCACGACCCCTCCTGCCACGCTCTGAACCGGGGACTTTGCTGACCGTGTGGCTGGGCTTCTCTGGGTCCCCGTCATCCGTGCCATCACCGCTCACCCTCGGCCACCGTGGGGCAGCCCGGTAAGCACAAGTGAGCTGCTCATCGCCTGTGCATGCCGGGGGCCGTGCAGACACAAGCCCGGCCTCTCCCCAGCCCTGGGGCCGCTCATTTAACACCTGAAGGGCCCCCAACTGCCGTTGCACTTCCAGGCTGTGGCCCCCTCCACCTGGTGGTCAACGTGCAGAGTGCCAGCCATCAACGGGCAGCTCCATGCCCACTGCCCACGGCCGGGGGGGCCGGGGCTCTGGAAACAGGGAGGGGCCCTGGGCGTGGCTCTGGACGCCCAGCTGCTGACTGAGGCCGGGTTAAGTCCACAGCCACGGTGGGAAGCTCCACACACGTCCCCCCACCCCCAGCCCACAGCAGGCAGAACTTAACCCTGCAAAGATCAAAGGGCTGTTCGTTCAAGAAGCGCACACACCCAGCAGGTTACTTGGCTTCTCTTTGAGAAGGCCATTTCATCCCTAATCTGAACCCAGAATACTGACAGAAAGTTTCCAGATAAACATCACTCGGCAAAGCACTGTGTTTACAAGGAATGCTTCCCCACGAAGAAGGGGGACAAGGAAAATTAATGACCCACATCCCAGAAGTGGTTTGGGGGTGCAGACAAGAGAGTTCTTCATGAGGTGCACGTGAAGCGTGGTAATTACCATGGTAATTACCATCAGCGTGGTAATCGCCATCCATCTGGACAATGCCACCTACCCGCCAATCAATTCTTCCTCAAAGATGGAAAACACAAGTTCATCCTGTACCATTACTAACATGCTCCTTGACGGTGGCCAAGAAGACCTGGTGGGGGCCGGTCAGGGTCCTCCAACCCCCGCACCAGCACTTCACCCCTTAGCACAGTCAGCAGGGATCAACAAGAAAATTATAACCCAGCATGAAACACAAGTATTGAGACTTTTGTTTCAAATGAAGACCCCGGTATTCCAAAATGTTTCCCCTTCTGAACGTTAACTCTTTTTTGGAAAGCCTTTCCCTAAACAAAAGCAAAGACACTTAGAAATCCTGAACACTTTCCATGGAAAAAAATCATAATTGTGTTTAAAAAACTGCCTTAAAGAAAATAAATGGAAATGCGAGAGTCTGCAAATAACTACTGTACACATCAGGTTGGTTTGTTTGTTACTCAACTTCGGTAGTTATTAATGATTCAGATATCAAAAATTCTAAGTGTCGTATAAGAATGTTTTAAAGCATTTCCAAACGCTTTTTAGAACTACAAGAACAATGAATATTTTTGGTTTCAGAATGTTTTCCACTGCACTGTAATGAACAAGAAGCTCAGTGTTCAGTTTTAAACCAAAGCAGGGATTAAATCAAGAATTCAGTTTCAATTGTACATCTATCTAAATACAACAGTGGAAAAAATCCTAACTACAGGCAACAATCTCTCTGAGACACATCCTCCCACAGCTAACATTTAACACTTCAACTCTTCCAGGCCCGGAAACCTCCCAGAACTGACTCCTGCTCACTTGCGCCCAAATGTGTTAAATTAGACAGGAAGGGGAAGCATAAAATTCAATTCATAACCTGAGGCCAAAATATGAGCTTCGGTTTGAAAAATGAAAAGCTACTGGGGTGATCTAACCTACTCCAACCCTTCAAATAATTAAGACATTTAACCCCAAAGACAGATGTCCAACAAGGAACTGCCATGCTCAGACTGACCGCAGGGCAAACACAAAGATCTCAGACAGAGATGTGTCTTGAGTCCAGGGGTCAGACAGCAGCCCAAGACACCACAGTGAAGGAAAGGAGAGGACCAGATGAAACGCTATCCCCTCCCATCTCCTACAGCGCGCAGCTCTGGGCTGAGTCGCTGGGATTGGCTGACTCACCAGCTCTCCACCTTGCCCTGGTCAGCCCGGGGGCTGGCTTTGGAAGGGCAGCTGCCTGCTGAGAGGGAAAATTAGGGACACGACTCTCAATTCCCGGGGCACAGTCTCACGGGTAGTATCATTTTCCACTTTTAAAGACTTTTCCCTAAACTGAAACAGGCAGGGCCACTGAAATTATTCAGCTGTAGATGAAACAGAGATTCCACGTTGCTTTTCCGTCCCTTCCAACAACGTAATACAGTTAGGCAATCCTAGAAACAAGTCCTCTTCCACAGCCACGTCTGGGAAAAGGCATGCGGAGCCCTAGGACCCTTGGCAAATGTGTTTTCAGAGACGCCAGAATGTTCCTATGATACGTTTCTCCGCTGGCCCTTGCCGTTTATCACTGAAAACCTGCTGCTGAGACTCACCCTCACAACGGCCTTCTGACAAGTCCCCCTGGTCTTTCCTTAACTGGTGGCAGAAGTCACACAAACAAAAAGCCGCTCCTTGTACACACATCGCGTGCACGGGCTGCCACCCTCCCCTGGCACCCTGCCCAGCACCAGCAGGTAGGATCAGAGCCGCCTCAGGGGGACTGCAGCAAGGAGAGGGCTGGGCAGGGGGCTGCCAAGGGCAGGGAGGCCCCAAACCACAGGCAGCTCCGGGAAGCACCAGGGTCACACCAAAACACCACTAATAAGCAGCTGCTACAAAGACAGGGAGGTGCGAAGGGGGAGCAGGGCTGCGCAGCTGCACCAAGCAAGAAACAACCCGAATCCCCTCTGGGCCAGGCCAAGGCCGAGCAAGGGGTGGTCCCAGGCACCCTAAGCCCTCGACCCAACACTGGGAGAACTCTCCGACCCCAAAGGCGATGAAGCATGAGCCCTTCCGGTCCCTGAACTCGCCCCAGGACCTCGGGTGCCCATCCTCCAACGGACCCGCTGCAGGAGAGCACAGATTTCAGGAACACTTGCCCTCCCCAGCCCACCCTGGGAGATCACCCACGGCGGGGGAGGAGAGCAGAAAAGCCAGACCCAGAGAAGTGGTCAGCCCTGGGGGGGGGGGGCGTGGCGGGGGCAGTGTTCCTTGGGTCGCTCAGGCACACTGTGGATGTCCGAGGCGCCTAGACGTGACCACTGGCCCCACCCCAGCCAATACCCCCACCCCCAGCCAAGACCCCAGCGCCCCAGCCCTACCGCGGTGCCAGCCCCCAGGGTTCGACCCCCGGACGCCTAGGATGCTCCCAGGGCTCTGCGCCCGGCTCCTGGGCACCGCCGCACCCAGACTAGGACTAGCTCTGGCCGCAGCGGACACGAGCCCTGGGCGGGCGGCAGGGACGCAGCGCCCGCAGTGCGACTGGCGCAGCTGCCGAGGAGCAGGGCGCGCTGCCCAGACCCCGACCCCACGGCCGGGGAGGGGCGCCGCGGCGGAAGGACCCCACCTCGGGCCCCGCTGAGCCTGCGGCCCCGGGCGCGCTCACCCCGCCGCCGCCGGGCAGGGGACTGCCCTGGATTTGACAGCACGCGGGTGGGCACGGGCGAAGGATGGGCACGGGACAAGGATGGGGACGCGAACTGGGCCGAGGCGCGTATCGGTCCTGGTTCGGGAAGGCAGGGCCGGGACAGTGGGATGGGGACCCGCTCTGGACACAAGGAAGGAGGGGTCCGTCCGGGACCCGGGAGAGGGACATGGGGGTCTCCTCCAGAACCTGGGGTAAGTGGGGAGAGGGTCTGTTCCGGATTGCGGAGGGAGGTTAGGCGGTACATTCCGGGTCCAGGATAATGGCGGGGTGGGGGGAGGCAGAAGAGAAACGGGAGAGTCATCCCTGGTGTAGGGAGGGGGGATGGAAAGGTTTTTCCGGGACCCAGGAGAAGTAGGAGGGTGTCTGCTCGGGCTGCGGGTCGGCGACCACGAGGTGTGAGCAGGGCACCACGCAGGACCGGAATGAGAAGGGAGAGGGGCCCATCTGGCAGCGGGCAGGCGTGGGGAGGGAGTGCACCCCGGCCCGAGGGTAAGAGCAGGAGGGGCGGTTTGGGACCGGGCGGGGTGGAGGGACCCGTGGAAGGGGGAGGGCGACGGTGTGAGCAAGTCGCGGAGTGGAGGGTAGGATGTCGGCGGCACCACGGAGAGGCCGGTCCCGACCGGGAAAGGGGATCTGCCTCGGCAGCGAGGGACGGGTCCGCTCACCTTGGGTTTGTACAGCCACTTTCGGAACCTGTTCATCATCGCCGCGCCGGCCCGTCCCGGCCCCGGCGGCCCTCACCTCCGCAGCGCTGCGCCTGGGCCCGGCTGCGGCGCGGGGCGGGCGGACGCGGGGCACGGCCGGGCCGGGGTCCCGCGCGGACCCAGGGCGCGGGGCGGGCGGCGTCAGGTGCGCGGAGCAGGTGCGCCGCCGGGAGATGCTCGGAGAGCTGCGCGCGGCACTGACCCGTAGACCCCGGTGGGCAGGCGGACGCGCGGACTGACCAGGCACGGGGGCGCCGGCTCCTCGCAGCTCACTGACACCAGGTGCCTCGGCCGGCCACCGCCGCCCGAGCCACACATGCGCTGACGCGCCGCGAGCCCCAGACCAGCCGCGAGCCACCGAGGCTGCCCAATCCGGTCGCTGCGCCGCGCCGCGCCCCGCCCGAGGCGCGCTCCCCCGCAGGCGACCCGGCGCGCCCGGAGGGGCCTAGAACTACAAGTCCCGATGGGCATTGCGGGGAAGGAGGGGCCCTGAATGTGGCGACCTTACCGGGCCGCGGGCGCTGTGCATTCTGGGGGTTGTAGTCTTCCCGCGGACGGCTCCGGAGCGTGCAGAGGTTGCTAAGTGACAACGCCCAAACTGCGCCCCAGCACCGCCCCTGCCCTGAGGGTTGCCGGGGTTCTGGCGGAGCCGAAGTGGAAGGGGAGATCCACTGCTATTCCCCAGTCCCCTCGCGCCCGCCAGCCCTGCAATTGCTATGCGACCGGGCGGTGGCGAGAAGGGAGGTTCCGGAGCGCCCGCGGAGCCCGCTGACAGGTACTGGGGGAAGGGAAGCAGGCGAGACCCGAAAGGGGGGCGAGGCGCGTCCCCTCAGCACCAGCACCACCCACGTGCAACTTCCCTAGATCTGCGGGCCAGTTCTCGTCTTTCTTGCTTCCCATCTTCTTGCTTTCGCTCACCACCTTTTTTGGTCTTCTTCCCAGCTCCTTGACTAAAGTTAACGGTGCTTTTTTTTTTTAATCGCCACAATAAACGATGCTTTTTAAAAAGATATTCTCCCATATTCACTACTTCCCCTAGCCATGCCCTAATTTGGATCCATAAAAACAATCAACAAAATCTGAGAATCTATTAAGTGCTAAGCAGAAAGCTAAAAACAAGTGTGTGGTCTCACTTTAAACTCCCTCTGGTACCTGAAGAATCAGGCACAAAGAGGCTGCTGCGCTCTGGCTGTAGGAAGGAACCCTCCCCCAACCGCCTTGCGCTTTCCCCTGCCCCCACCCAGCACCACTTCGGGTACGTGCAGATTTAGGGTGCACAAGAGGGAGGTAACTCTCTTGATAGAGAATTTATTCTCTGCTGCCCATGTTATCACTGGCCCAGGGTCCAGTTGCTCAGATGGGCTGGACTCCCTGGCCCCTTTATTCCATTAGAGTCAATGTGAGTCTAGGCACAGGCAGCCGTGAGATTTCCCTGAGTGCTGGCAGTCCTCCGTGTTCGTTTTTGAGTACCTTATTGATCTTCCCCACTCCCCTCCAGCTACCACCCAGTCACTTCTCCCCTAAAGAGCAAAACCCCTCCGGAGTTGCCTCTTATCTCCAATTCATTTCCACCTTTTCTCTCTTGAGCCTGCTCCAATCAGATTTTCACCCAGCCCCTCCTCCCAGGCTCTTTATCTAAGTCATTCTTGACCTCCATGTTGCTAAATCCAACTATGAGAGCTCAGCCCCGCCTCTTCCAGGAACAAGTGTCCCAGCTGAGTACTCCCCTCCTGGACACACTGTCCTTACTTGGCTGGAACAGATCTCACTCTCTGCCTCTCCTCCTGTGGCTGCTCCTCCTCAGTCTCCTTGGCTGGCATCTCCTTGCTGCTCAACATCCTGACACTAGAGCCCCGGGACTCAGTCCTTGGAAGCCCCTCTATCCACCCTCTCCCTGGATGATTTCCTGCGGTCACATGGTTCAATAAACAACCATTTTATCCTGACCTTCCAAAACGTGCATCTCCAGCCTGAACCTTGCCCCACGACTCTAGACCCCTTTCCCTGTTCTTTGCCAGTTGGATGTCTACCAAATTCCCCCAAACAAAACGTGTCCAACTGCACTCCCAGTCATCCCCCATAAATCCTGCTTCCAGTCCGAGAACTTGGGTAGACACTCTTGGGTGTGCCCTTGGCCTACTCCAAGTCTGGGACTGTTGTTGCTGCTCAGAGCCTCCCTTCCTATGGTTCCCAGTTTGAAACTGTGCTCAGGATGAAGGCTGACCTCAGGGAAATGGGTGTATAGTTAGGATTAGATTCAGCTTTATGCAACGAAAAATTTCAACATCATAGTGACCCAAACAAGATTATTGGTGTTTCCATAAAATAGGTCCATGGGGAGGCAATCTTGGGAGATATGACACCCCCAAAAGTCATCAGGGATCTGGGCTCCTCTAGCTTGCTCTTCTGCCATCTTTGCATGTTTCCTCGTGGTCCAGAATTGCTGCCTAAGTTCCTCCCATCACCTCCTGAGTCCAGGCAGCAGGGTGGAAAAGAGAAGTGTATGCTCCTCCCTTTCAAGGAGATTTTCCAGAAGTCTCAAACTCTTCCACTTCTTGGCATACCCAGATGCCAGGAAGGCTAGGAAATGTCATCTTTCAGTTGGGCAGCAATAGACTCAACTAAAAATCAGGGTTTTGTTACTCGGGAAGAAAGGAAGAGTGGAGATTGAAAAGCAACCAGCAAAACCTGCCACATGGGTCTGTACTTTAAGCAAAGCCATCAGAACATGACTTAGCAGAAATCCTTAGTAGACTGGCTTTAATCAGAATTAAAAGCCAGGAAAAGAATGTATTTTAATTAACACACATTTGGGATCCATGTAAATGAAGCCTCTCTAGTGGTTGAGAGTGTTGAACTAGTGTGTCTCTGATGGAATATAAATCTCCTCGTGTAATCTCATTTCTGTCTGTAAAGGATTTGCTAAGAAAAGACTTGGTCCAGCCCACCTTTAAAGTTTTCTTAAATATGGGACAGTCAAGTCCTGTGAGTGGAGTTAAAATCAATATTAAAAAAACAATAAGCTTGGGAATTAAATCTCCCTACCCACATGTTTGGTTTTACACTATTAAAATAAAGCTGAGGTGCTAAAAGCACGCATCAGGATTGGATGAACTTCAATACCTGTTTCCTACCGAAAGTTGTGACTATTTTGACTAAGATTATAAGCTAATTTCAGTGGGAATGCAGAACTCTAGTGTCTCTTCGCGATGTCCACCCGCATGGGCAGCTCTCTGTGCCAGGTGTGGGGTGCCCAGCTCCCACCCCAGGAGCCCTCAGGCCCGACAGTGAGCCAGAATTGCAGGGGGGTCGGGCCCAGCAGCCACAGCGCCCCCCCCCATCCTCCACCCAGCCCCTCCATTCATTGCTTCCGGTCCCTTCCATCCAGGCCCCTGTGAATGCGGGGAGGGCTTGGGTGGCTTTCTTGCTCCTCCTGGACTTGCATCATCACTAAAGGGCCCATCAAGTCATCCTTTCTTCAGAATGTTCTGGCTCCAGGACAGGAGGGGAGGGCAGGGAAGCCCTCCTGCCTGGGTGCAGCTTCCCCTACACACACACACGCACGCACGCACGCACGCACGCAGACTGTGCACTCTCACCGCCCATGTCAGGTACAAGAGGGGGCACTTTCCATCCCGTTCCTCCAGGCTGAGCCCATCCAGGGCAGCCCGCCACATGACCACAATGGGGTGGGAGGAGGAGAAAAACTCAATCCTTAACATTGTTTCCATAAAAACAGACTTTTTACCTAGGTTCAGGACTCGCCTTTTGAGCCCTGGAATGTGACTGCTATTTCCCTTTATAGTGTTGACATGGGCGCCTCTTTCACACAGTTCTGGGATCAGGCAGAGTGGCTGGTGGGAGGACTGTAGACCCCAACCTGGGCCCTCAGCAGTTGCCACAAGCAGAAAATCCTCCTTGGGGACCAAGAGGCTGACCCCCCGGCCCCAACCCCCAGCTCAAGGCTGGTTTGTTCTCTTCCACATTAACCTGCCTAGTAAATATTATTGGGACATCTATTATTTTCCAATTAAATGAGACAGTAAAACTGAACTCTGTTGAACTGTAGGATCTGTGGAAGCAAAGGCTTAAAAAAGCACTACTATGATCTTTGGGTAGGTCTATCTCTGGATGCTAAAGCTGTCTTTCAGATTGAAATACAAGCACCATTTAGGGTGCTTGATCCTTTTGTACATTTTTACAGTCCCTCATTCATTCCACAGACAATTCTGTGGCTCTCGCTGGGTGCCAGCTCTGGGGTAAGGGCAGAGAACTCAGAGGTGAAAAGGCAGGGCCCTGCACCAGAGGCTCACAGGAGTGTAAGGGAAGTTTGGGCGACTTCGGAGTAGGCACAGAGAAGGGGAGAGCTAAGGGAGGAGGAAGGGAGGCTTCACAGGTGGTGATATTTGAATGGGGTGTTGAGGTATGCCTAGGAGCTCACCAGGAAGAGCAGAAAGAAAAGTATTTGAGGCTCTGGAGACACATGTGATGGGCCTTCTGAGCCAGTGAGAAGCCCAAGTGGACAGGGCTGGGGCGAGGAAGGAAGAGGGTCCAGAGACGGTGACCCTGGGCTGTGAAGGGGTAGGGCAGGCTGAGGAGACCCTGCTGGGTCCTGCGGCAGCAGAGAACTTGGAGGATGTGTTAGTGATGGATGGAGTGGAAGGGGGCTCCCCTGACCGGAGACCACTCCTCCCAGACCTCCCGCACTTCAGAAAGCGGCACTACCACCTGCCCTGAGGCAGTGACGCGTCCTGGTGGTGCTGGCAGCTGGCTTACTCAGCACCCATGGCTCACGAGCACTTCGGGACAAGAACTGATGTGGAAATAGGAACTCTCGGGCACCCCTATAAGCCTTCGTGGGTCTTGGCCTTTGCTCATGCAGTTTGCCCTGGTTTCCATAGACCCCATCTCCGGATCCACTGACCCTCCTGAGAGGTGGTCTCCAGGGCCTGCCCTCGGCATCAGGGCTTCAAGCCATTTCCAGCACATTTCCGAGTTCCAAGAGGCCTTTCTTCTGGCCTCATTCGGGAGAGGCTCCTGCCGGCTTTTGTGTCCATGCACAGCTGGGGCTGGGCCCTGAAGCAGCCCCTAAGGGGCTGCCCCAGTCAAGCCTTTGTGCTGGGTGGAGCTGGGGCCCAAGAGTGCAGCTGGCAGAGGGGTGGGGACGCATCCCCTGGGCTGACAGGCAGGCAGCTGCGGAGCTTCCTTCCCTGTCCTTTTTTTTTTCTGGCCGCATGGCATGTGGGATCTTAGTTCCCCGACCAGGGATTGAACCCACACCCCCTGCATCGGAAGTGCAGAATCTTAACCACTGGACCACCAGGGAAGTCTCTCCTTCCCTGTCCTGATGAGGGCAGGTGTCAAAGCCTCGGTAAAACTGCTCCAAAATGGGGGACCTGAGAGGTGCAGAGCTCCCCTTGGAACCCCTGTCCCCCGTGCTCTGGGGCCCTTGGCCTGCCACCTGCTGTCACCTTCCTGGAAAATCTCTGGCTTCCCAGTCCCAAGCCTGTTCCTTTCTGGGCTCCCTCCCCGGGCCGGGTGCAGCGCCCCCCCACCCCATCCACAGAGCCATCATTCTTCTTGGTTGGAGATGGGTTCCCTAAACCCTGGTGCCCAGAGTTACCACTGGGGAACCCGAGGCTACCCTGCACCCCTCCTGTCCCTTCCTACACGACCTGCTTCAGGGCGCTCAGGGACCCTGTCCCTCAATTCTGGGATATTCCCTTGCATTATGTCGCTCCCATTTTTCTGGAACTCCTGTTGATTGGAATTCAGATCTTTTGGAGTGGTTCCCCGATTTTCTTGGTGTTTTTCTCCTACTTCCTACATCTTCATCTTTTTCTGCTCTCTGGGAGATTTCCTCAGCTTTATCTTCTGCCTCTTCTATTTATATCTTTAGTTCTGCTGTCATATTTTAATTTCCAAGAACTCTTTCTTTTCCTGCAGATGTTTCTTGGATACCGTATCTCTCTCCATCTCTCAGAGGTGGTATAGTTGTTTGTTTCCGGGTTTTTCCTGCTGTGTATGTTGTCTGCTTTCTCCTACTTCCTTTTTTGCTGGTTTCTGTTTCCAAGTTTGGTGTCAGAGGCTCTCTGCAGTGTCTGGTGGCATTTGGCCTTCGTTCTCTTTCAAGTGATGGTGGCGGGGGGACTCACCCAGTGGACCGTGATTGGCTGGGATTGGCCATCTCACTGGTGACCCCCAGTGTCAGTGTATGTGGCTTTTGTTTTTTCACTCAGTCTCCATCCTGGAGGGCCTCAGTCTGGGTGCTGCCATCCAGAGCCATTCCAGCTTGTTGGGTGGAGAAGAGGTACCCCTGCTGTCTCCAGGGCACTAGCAGCCTGGCTTTGCCAATAGCTGGGGCCCAAGAAGCCAGCAGCACGGTGACCCAGGGAAGCTGCCCAATCAGCGTGGAACAAGGGGGGATGAGAGAGGAGCTCCTGGGGGGCTTGGCCACCCTGCTCTGAGGACAATTTGGGGGTCACCTGTTAGAACCACTTCCTGGGATCCCATTCCTACCCCAAGCGGCTTCTCCAGGGTCTGCCAGAGAAGGGCTCTGAGCAAGCCAGTCTCCTGGAGCTGGTCTGTTTCTGGAATGCTCAGGCCTGGCCACTTACCGACTATGCATCCCCTCTGGGTGCTGGTTACCTCATCTTTAAATTGAGGGTATTGAACGTGGTGACCCGAGGATTCTCCTTGCCCCAAACTTTTGTGTTTAGGTCCCCCTCTCCCTCCGAGCAGGGCCTGCTGAGTCATCCACCACCAAACCCCAGGTGGGCTGAGGGCCGCTCAGGCTGACTCACAAGGTGCCTCCACTCTCTGGCCTGGCCTCTCCCAGGGGTCCTCCCCACCCGTGCACAGCTGGAGGGCTTGGGGCCACGTGGGGCAGCCAGGGGGCCTCCAGGGGCGGGGCAGAGAGGGCTGCTGGGGCTGTGGGCGAGCGGGAGCCTGGGGGCAGGCTCCCCAAGGCCTGCAGGGACACAGCCCAGGAAGTGGGCCTGGGGTTACCCCCGCCGGGGTCCCCACTTCCCTCCAACACTCCTCGCCCCGCGAGGTCCCAGGCTCCCTGGTGGACCTCCTGTCAGTTTGGTGAAGGTCCTTTGCCACCTGCCGAGCTGACAGCCTAGGGTGCGTGGAGGGCGTGACCTGTCACGGTTTGCTTTTAGGGTCCCACCTGGGAAGACGGCCTACTATGGAAAATGCATTGAAACTGTGATTAAGCTACTGGACCAATTTAAACCTGAGAAGGAGAGTCCCGAGCAGTTCCTGGAGGCTGCGGCCACCTCCCTGCAGGTAGGGTCCGAGTGGTGGCTCAGGGCTCACGGGGAGGCCGTAGCAGTGACACCTGTCAGGAGCTTTTTTTTTTTTTTTAATTTATTTATTTTACTTATTTATTTTTGGCTGCGTTGGGTCTTCGCTGCTGCGCGCAGGCTTTCTCTAGTTGCGGCGAGCGGGGGCTACTCTTCGTTGCGGTGCGTGGGCTTCTCACTGCGGTGGCTTCTCTTGTTGCGGAGCACGGGCTCTAGGCGCGCGGGCTTCAGTAGTTGTGGCTCGCGGGGTCTAGAGCGCAGACTCAGTAGTTGTGCACAGGCTTAGTTGCTCCATGGCATATGGGATCTTCCTGGATCAGGGAACGAACTTGTGTCCCCTGCATTGGCAGGAGGATTCTTAACCACTGCGCCACCAGGGAAGCCCTGTCAGGAGCTTTTTAGTCTCATTCCTAACAGCCACTTTCCTTCCTTCACGAGGAGAGGCCCAAGGTGAGATTCCCAGCTAGCCAAAGGCTTACATCAGCTCTCACTCTGAATCTCGGGTGCCCTTCAGGGATGGGACCCCCTCTTTGCTTCAGGAGGCATTCCTAACTCCCAGAATGTGCATCAGACTACTCTCGTGACAAGGGAACATGGGCGCCGAAACTCGGGGTGCGTCTGTGGGGTCGTCCCATCCTCGGCTGAAGGTGGACGGGAGTCAGCCTCGCAGGCACCTCGGCTCAGCACCCTCCACTGGGGGACATCTTCGTCCCCCAGGGCAGGGATGTGCGTGGGGCAGAGGGGCCACACCTGGAAGAGCTACTCGGCTCTTGTTCCCGTGCCCTGGGGGTCCCTGTCCTACCACAGCCCACCCCACTTCAAGCATATGCAGAGAGACCCCGGGCTGAAGTCTCTGGGCCCAGGTCTGTCCTCGCTCTAGCACCTTGGAGGCCTCCCTGTGACTTGACCCCGCATCCGTCCGTCCGTCAAGGGCAGGTGCCAGGAGCAGGGGCACGCGTTGCAGGGGTGCCACCTTCAGGACTCCGGGCCGTGGACTCCGTTGGACGGGGCATCCAGAGGAGACTAAGTCCACCCAGGGAAGCACTCGGGGATTACCACTCGGCCTGCTGCCCCCATCCCCCTCGCCGCGCCCCCTGGAAGGAGGAGCAAATGGGGTCTTACGGGGTGAATCGCCAGCTGCAGCCTTCCCTTACTCTGCTTAACAAGGCCTGTGAGCTGCTTTGCGGGCCCTGGGATGTGACTGGGGCCAGGCCCCACCCCCATACACCTGCAGGGGCGTGGCCTCTGCCGTGCTGCAGACAGACCCACCTTCCCTTTCTCCGTCAGCCGCCTCGTGGGGCAGCAGCTGGAAAACCTGGTTGGGAGGATGGGGGGCAGGGCCCTGGCAGTGCACGCAGAGCCGGGGCGTCTGGAAACCAAAGCCTCTCTCACAAGAGAAAGCTGGGCACCGCTGCCCCAGTCCCTGCTCCCCTGTGTCATTCAGAAAAGGGTGTCTGCCGGCTGGAGCCTGGCAGTCAGCAAGGACTGGGGCGTGGGCTGCACCTCCCTCCCCCAAGTCTCTGCTCCCCCTCCTCAAACTCTCCCCTGAGACCCTAAGCATTTTGGGGGAATGATGAAAACAGCCAAGGCCAGGCCCATCCACAGTCCTGCTCTTTCCCAGTCTGAGCTGGCCTTGCGCAGCTCAGCGCAGCCCCAGCCCGGCCGGCCGGCCTGCTCCTCCCCACTGCAGGCCCGGCCCCTTTGGCTACTCCTTCTGTCTGTCCGGCCTCACTCCCCTCAGTGGGTCTTTCCCGTCACCCACAGCTGCTATGCATTCCCTCATCCTAAGAAAAAGACCTCTACTCCAGTTCCCTGTGTCACCCACGTTTCTCACCTTCCATTTCCAGCGAGCCTCCTTGGTGTCCTGCCCTCTGTCCCCAGCCCCGGCCCCCCAGGCCCTGCAAGGCATCCCTTACCGCTCAGCAAAAGTGGTAAAGTTAATGTCCTGATTTCTCCAGAATAATTACTGAAAGTGGGTTTGTTACAACAAATAGTTTGGGATGGGAATTCCCTGGTGGTCCAGTGGTTAGGACTCTGTGCTTCCACTGCAGGGGTCACAGGTTCGGTCCCTGGTCAGGGAACTAAGATCCCACAAGCCGCACGGCACAGCCAAAAAAAAAAAAAAAAAAGTAGTTTGGGGATTTTTTTTACCACATCCAATGGATTATTAATAGTAAATGAGTCCTAGTTGTCACCGGTGAGCCATGGCATGATGACAGACGTGTGCAAGGCCGTGGGGAGGGAGGCACCACGCCAGCTCAGCCCCCAACCCAGCGGTGCCCTGAGTCTTCCAAGGGGGCCATCTGCGTCTTTGAGATGTGCCTATGCTGGACGGATGGAGAAGCAGCTTCTTTTACAGGTGCACCTGTCTTTTACATCCTTTCAGAAAGCCATCCTAAGTCCAAGTGGAATGGTACACTGGAAACTGACCCAGTTTGGACAACGTACCTTTACTTCCAGCTGTCAGAAAATTGGTGCAGTACACCGCTCTTGTTAGGCCAGGGCTCAAGACTGCCACCTGGCAGAGAATTACACAGCACATAGACCCACTGGCAGAGAGTCTGGGGAAGGGCAGGGCTGTGGATTCAGCTGGGTCCCCCAAAAAGAAATGTTGACGTCTTCACCCCGGTTACCTGTGAATGTGACCTTATTTTGAGATACCATCTTTGCAGATATAATTAATAATCTCAAGATAGGGAAAAGTCCAAGGATTTGCGGATTGGGGGCAGGGTGTGGTGACTCTCCCTCTCTAGACTGAAGCCTGGGAACCCCTCCCCTCACACACACACACACACACACACACACACACACACACAGAGCAGCCTCCCAGCCCTCTGACAGGGGGTTTCCTCGGGCATGGTCCTGATGGCATTTCTGCACAGAGAACATATGTCAGTGGGAGAAGATTTGGTCTAAGATCAGAAAGGGATCCATTTACCATTGAGAGAAAGTTCTCCATCAGCAGCACCGTGCACGAGGGGGGCTAAAGTGTGGGGAGCAGCCTCTCCAGATGCCAGTCTGCGGAGTGGTTGTAGAAACAGAAGTGGCCTGACGTCTGGGAACAGCACTGAGGACCTGGCTGGGGGCCTGGAGCTGGAGAAAGGACGGAGGGCAGGAGGGGGCGGCACCAGCGACAAGGCACTGCTGCCAGCCAGCGCCCGGCCCTCAGTGGGGAACAGGAGGGAGGAGGTGCTTCCCACCCTGCCTCCCTCCTGACCCAGGCTTTGCCCATCCCCACTGGTTAATGTCTCTTTGGAACAAGTGTCATTTCATTAGTGCACCAGCTATAAGGGGGATGGAACCTGGTAGGCCTCACTCCTCCGGGCTACCCAGCACCTCGGCTCAGGCACCAGGACCACCAGGTTGGGCGTAGGAACGTCCAGAGAACTGCCCGGGCCTGCAGGACAGGGGTGGGGTGTGATAGGCACAGCAGTCAGCTTGGGGTACCCAGAAAGCCCATGAGGTCTGAGTAGCCCTCGCAGAAGGGTCTGGCTTTGAGAGAGATTCCCTGGGGTGGGAGGAGGGGGGAGAAGGAGATCCGGCCACTCAGCAAACAGTGGGCGGGAGGGCAGGTGAGCGCTGAGCAGGGGAACGAAAGGCTCAGCCCTGGGCTGGCAGGAGAGGTGCCCGGCAGCTGGTCAGTCAGTCTGGGGGTGAGGCAGGGGTGGGGAAAGGCCAGTTCCCCAGCCGAGGGAAAGGGGTGGGGGGGAGGGGGGGAGGGGAAACCGGAATGGGCTTGTGCAAGAGGTTGGGGGAAAAGCAGGAGTGGGTGGAGCCTGGAAACACCAGCCCAGGTTCCTGCGGGAAGGGCCAGGGTGGCTGGGTGGCAGTGGCCAAGTACCAGAAAGCCTTGTTTCACCTTCTAGTCCGTAGTGTCAGAGAAAACCTGGGCTCAGGAAATATTTTTTATTTTAATATATTTTTTTAAACACCTGATATGTTGACATCAAAGATCCAAAACCCAAAAGGTTCAAAATGGTATCCATTGGGGGTCTCGCTCCCACACCGGCCCTCCCAGGAGACCAGTGACCTGTGGTTCCTTCCAGAGACGGTCCAGGCTTGTCTTGCATAGATAATAGATCTGGAAAAATTTTGTTTAAGCTATAAATTTTACGTTTAAAAGTTATATATAATTATATATGTACTTTTAAAATCTTTTTCAAAACGGTAGTGCATTGTAACACAGTCCCGCCTTTGCTTTTTTCACTTAACAAGATATCCCGGGGACCGTTCCATGTTCTTATCGTGAAGCCATAAGCAACCTTCTGTCTGGCTGTGCCAGAACCGTCCCAGCCGTCCCCCGTGGACGGGATCATGGCTGTTTCCAGTCCTTTACTGTTGCAAATCGCCGTGGGACAGACTGGCCCACTCGTCCCACTGCACCTGGGCAGACACGCCCAAGGTCAAGTCCCAGAAAACACACGTGCGAGAGTATTGGCCCTCATGATTGCAAAAGATCTTTCCAGTTGACCCTCCACAGAGACCTCCACGTTGACACTCTACCTGGCAGGTGGGGAGTGCTTGTTCCCCTATGGCTTGCTTACGTAGCGTGCTAGCAAATGTTATCTTTGCCAACCAAATAGGTGGGAAAAGGCAGTTGGTGTAGTTATAATCAGCATTTTTCCTGTTTTATATGTGTGTGTGTGTGTGTGTGTGTGTGTGTGTGTGTGTATAAAGACAAAACCCATACTTTCATTACAGTTTATTTATTTATTTATTTATTTAATTTATTTATTTTTGGCTATATTGGGTCTTCGTTGCTGTGTGCAGGCTTTCTCTAGTTGGGGCGAGCGGGGGCTACTCTTTGTTGCGGTGCCTGGGCTTCTCACTGCGGTGGCTTCTCTTGTTGCAGAGCACGGGCTCTAGGCGCGGGGACTTCAGTAGTTGTGGCTCGCGGGCTCTAGAGCGCAGGCTCAGTGGTTGTGGCGCACGGGCTTAGTTGCTCCGCGGCATGTGGGATCTTCCCGGACCAGGGCTCGAACCCGTGTCCCCTGCATTGGCAGGCGGATTCTTAACCACTGCGCCACGAGGGTAGTCCCTCTCCTGTTATATTTTCATGAGTATTTCTTTCTCTGGACTATCGCTTGGACCTGTGTCTGTTTGGAAACAGTGTTTGGCTATAACAACACCAGGAAAGCAGCGGCTTAAAGAAATTAGAGGTATCTTTGCTCACATAAGAAGCAGTCCGCACATAGGCAGTCCAGGATGGGTTCAGCAGCTCTGGGGTGCCATTAGGAACTCACTCTCCTTCCTGTCTGCTTATCCATCCTTAGAATGTACCCTTTGCCTTGTAGTTGCAAAATGGCTGCCCTACTCCAGCATTGCATCCATATCCCAGAGAGAAGAGGAGAAAGGCAAACAGTATAAGGCAGGCACCAGCTGAATCTCCCTAACTTTCAAGGAGCTTTCTTGGAGGCCACACCTAGCAATCTGCCATCAGATCTCATTGATTGGAGCCATGTGCCACATCAGCTAGGGGCCCGGAAAAGTTTTAGCTGGGCACATTGCCTCTCTCCCAACGAGACAGCTTTCTCCTGTTAGGCAGGAAGAAAGGGAGAAGGGCTTGTGTGGGCAGCCGGCAGCCTCAATTTCCTCTGCCTACTTTTCTGACTTCGGTCTTTGCATCGCTGATTAGCAGGAGGCCCTGTGTATTGGTGATGTGAATTTCAAACCCCAGGTTGCAGTAAAAGCAGCGTCCCGGCCCCGGCCCCTGGTCTAGCTCTGTCCTTTCCCTGTGGCCCCAGCAGACAAGCTGGGCCTGTGAACTCTGAGGATCTCTCGTAGGAGGCACTGCAGGTTGTGAAGAGCCGGCAGGCTGTGGGCCTCTGCTTCCCCTGCCCACAGCCCAGCCCCTCCCCAGGACTGCCCATGAGACCCTTGTCGGAGCACTTGCCGCTCTCCCCGGAACCTGCCCCGGTCCCCAGACTCAGGAGCGCTGAACTTGACCAAGGCCCAAGAGTGTATCAGGAACTCAGATGCCCTTGGGCGGTAGCCCTCTGGCCTCAGTGACCGAGGCTGGCCCAGGATTCGGGGCCGGCTCCGTACTGGGGCCTTCTCAGTGGGGTCCAGGCCTCACCCTGCCTTCTGTGCTAGCCTGGCCAGGAGGACCTGGTCTAGGACTCAGTGCCCTCTGACCTGCGTGTCACCTCTGGGCCTCGGTCTCCTCTCTGTGACCTGCTGGCCTGACCTTCCTGGCGGAGAAGACCTGGCATGTGGGCCAGAGTGTCAGGTCCCGCCTGGCTCCCCACCTTCCCAGACCCCTGGGCCAGTGCAGCCCTGCCTGACCTCCTCACCGCGGGCAGATGGCATCCTGTAGCCGCAGGCTCAAGGCTCTGGCCGTATTAAGAATACACATTCACGCCCCCGAACACAGACGTTCAAGTGAACGAGAAGTGGAGCTGCTGTTGTCTGAGCCTGGGAGGCCGGGGAGGCTGCAGGCTGGCGTCCCACGGTGTCATGCGGCCTCAGCCCGGGCAGCGCTGACTCAGGGCGTCCTCCGTGCCAGCCCTGCTGACGCACTGCTTTCCGAGCTGCCTGTTCCGGGCCCCCTGGGCTTCCTTTGACCAGTGCAGTAAGTTAAAAGCGGGGACTGGGGCCCAGCTGGGGCTCGTGCCCTCTGGTGTGGGCACAGCCCAGGGCTTAGAGGAGCCTGAGAGGGAAAATGAGGCAGGATCCTGGTTGCTGAGACCAGAGCTGACCCGGAGCAAGAGCCCCCCACCTCCCCCTCCTGGCGGTGCTCCGCGGGGAGGAGCCTCCAGTCCGTGCCCGGCCTGCACTGGGACGTCACGGGGTCCCCACGGCCTCCCACGGAGGCAGGGAGCTCCACTCCCTCCCTCTTGAGCGCCCAGACGACATCCCAGCAGGGAAGGGGCAATAATCCCGGTGTGCGCCGCCAGCTGAGGGGGCCAGGCCGCGTCTGACCCTGAGGGGTGGTGAGGGATGCCTTCCGGGTCAGGTGACATCTGAGCAAAGACCTGATGGGAGTCGGGGAGCAAGTGCAGGGAACAGCACTGCAGGCAGAGGGGACAGCCAGTGCGGAGGCCCTGAGGAGACACCCCGCGTGTTGGAGAAACAGAGGGCAGCCAGCGTGGCTGGAGTGGAGCCTGGATGGGGCGGAGGCGGGGGCCGGGGTGGGGGGGTGCCTCGGAGGGAGCTGGGCCTTGCCGGCCCTTTTAAGGACTCTTTTTCTGGAGGGTTCTCCGGAAGGACAGACATGATCTGACTTTCATTTTACAAAGAATTGCTTGGCGGCTGGCGGGTTGAAAATACACTGAGGAGGGGCAGCAGGAGAAGCGGGAGAGCAGCTGGGACCCCATAGCCGGAGCCGAGGGATGGGATGGTGGGGTGGGCATCAAGGGCTTGGTCTGAACGGTGGAGCAAGGCATTGTGTTTACGGAGCCGGGAAGGCGGGGGAGGGCAGGTCTGGGCAAAGCCCATGGGGTCAGACACCCAAGCAGGGAGGTGGAACAGGAGCAGACAGCACTTTCCGAAGTCCAGGGAGAGCCGGCCCGGCCCGGGCTGGCGCACATTTGAAATCAGCACGTGTCAGCCTTGACAGCGGGTGAGTTCACCCAGGGGACAAGTGCAGATAATGGAGAAGAGGAAGAGGAGCCCGGGAGCGGAGGTCGGAGGTCGGAGGTCAGGTCGTAGGAGTACATCATTACCCCGGATCAGATGGGGTCCTCCCAGGAGCCCAGAAGCCACTCGGGGCACTGGAAGGGCGGCTGAGTCAATGTCGGGGCCTGGCCCCTGCTGAGGGAGGAGGGGAACGTCACCCCTCTCGCCTCCCATCCCTCCTGCAAGTACGTCTCACCAGCAGAACCCAACTGTGCCCAGAACCCCCACCAGAAGCGGCTGGAGAAGGCGGCTCTCAGGCCTTCAGCCCCTGTGGTGCGGAGACTGGGAGGGCGTGAGAATGATGCTGTCTGCCCCCCGGCATCCAGCCACCCCGCTCACACGCGTGGGGTCCGGGGCTCCCCGAGGGCTTGGGCTCGTCCAAGACCCCTCAGATGATCTCATTACTCTGTTGTTTTCTTAGCATAAAGACAAGGGAAGAAATCACAGAGGAAAAGGTAGATTTGACCTCAAAACAAAGTAAAATCGGGACTTCCCTGGTGGTCCAGTGGTTAAGACTCTGTGCTCCCAATACAGGGGGCACAGGTTTGACCCCTGGTTGGGGAACTAAAATCCCACATGCCGCATGGCACAGCCAAAAAAAAAGAAAACAAAGTGAAAACCTCTACGCTCTATATGCTAAAAAATGTTTTGCGCAAAGTTAAAAGGAAAATTACGAGCTTGTGACAAGTAACTATCACACTAATGACTATGTTAATTCCCTCAATATGCAAAGGGCTCCTAAAAATATTATCCAAATAAAAAAGGTTAGCCAAGGATATAAATTGATAATTCACAGAAGAGAAATACAAATAAATGTCCAGTAAACGTATGAAAATTTCATTGATAATAAAAAATTCAAAATAAAGCAAGGGAGTGCCAAAATTTATCTAATAGGTTGTCCAAAAAAATTTGGGGGGAGAAGGGGAATGATACTGCTAGCGAGAGTTTATTTTGATGTGTTTTACATCTGTTGGGATCCTGGTCTGCATTTTCAGTTTTACACGGTATTAAGTATTTTGTCATCTTACTATAAGTTTTCCAGAAACATCATTGTAATGGCTGCGTCCTACTCACTCACAACACGAAGAGATCGTATCTGATTCCCTGTGTTGACATTTAGGCTGTTAATACTTTCAACCACTGCACGTACCACTGCCCTGAGCTGCTTGTACATGGATATTTTCTGCTTTTTGTCTGGTTTCCTTAGATTCCCAGAAGTGTGGTTACTGGATTAAAGTGTATGGAAAATACAAGGCTCTTAAACATGTTTCCAGATTGCTTTCGGGAAAGACTCACCAACACCATACCACCAGCCCTTCTTATTGCTGCATTGGCAACATTAGACGTTCTTTTTTTCTTATTGTCAAAAACTTAACTGGTTTTTTGAATAGGTAACACGTGACACACACAGGTCACAAACCCCACAATATTCCAAAGAGTAAGTGGAAAAAAGTCAGTCTCCGCAAACACTAATTCCCTCCCCCAGAGATTTTCCTTGCTTGGTGTTTTTTTTTTTTTATTGCGGTAAAATACACATGACATAAAATTTACCATCTTAACTGTTCTTAAGTGTACAATTCAATGGCATTAAGTACATTCACGTGTGAACATCACCACCATCCATCTCCAGAACCTTCTCACCTTCACAAACTGAAACTCTGTCCACATTAAACAACAGCTCCCCACCCTCTCCCCCTACCCCGGCGCCCCCGCTTCTACTTTCTGTCCTGGGAATTTGAATCCTCTAGGGGCCTCATATGACCGGAGTCACACAGGACTTTTCCTTCGGGGTCATTTTCCGTGTTTATTTCCGTCTTTGCCCCACCGCACTGTCACCACCCTGGAGAGCCGGCGGGACTGATTCCTGGGGGAGGACCTGCAGGGTCCGAGGGTCAGTGTTCCTGGAGGCTGGGGCGCTGCCCATTGCTCCAGGGGGCACTGGGGACCCCCACATCGGGAGGCGGCTGCCCTCTCCCCTGGCTTGGCCGGCGGCCCCCTCCCGAGCTGTTTCTCCTCCAGACCCTGAGCCCCCAGGAGCAGGCGTTCATCATGGAAGTTCTGTCCGGGTGCCTCGAGTACCGGAAGCTGCTGACCATCGTGGTGGACGCCTTCTACATGCAGGACGGCCGGCTCTGCTTGTGGGCCGATTACAGCCTCTTTGAGGGTAGGTGCCCGTGGCCAGCCACGGTGGTGGGCCCATGGGTCCCTGCGGGCCAGGCCCTGGCCTCCTTGTCAGCCGCAGACCCTTGACAGCGACGGCGCCCCCCCCGCCCCCCTGTATGAGATGACGTCATTTGTACTGTTGTATCAGGTTATTTTCACGTGGGCCCAGATGGAGCGCTTGCCTCTGGTCACACGCCCTGATGGAGGCGGGTGCCTTCAGCTCAGTTCGCTGCACCTGCAGTGCACCTGTCGGGCCCTTAGCCTCCGGCTGACTCCCCCAGGGTCAAATGCCGGGGGCCCAGGGCGGGGACCCCCATGTCCTCCTCCCCGCTCTTGCACCCTCTCTCCTTAGTGATCTGCTACCTGGCCACTTTCCAGCTGGAGGAGCTCGGCTTTCAGCTCTTCTGTAGCATCATGAAGTCCCAACCCGTCCACAAGGTGTGCAAGGTGAGCCCCACCTGCCCCAAGTTCTATTCTTAAACCCAGGGTCAAAGGTCTGCCCCATCTGGCGCTGACCTCTTACCTTTCTGGCTCACTTTAACGAAAGAAACTGCTGGGTTTGTTCTGTGTTTAAAACGAACCCACACCCTCTCTTTGCTGCGAATGTGCTCTTTTTGTGCCCGGGGCATTTGGTTTCCGTTCCTCATGGTCCGGTGGGTGGTAGCTGCTGGATGCTAGCTGCTAGTCACGACAGGGAGTCCTTGCCTGTTCAGTCCGGGCCTCTGGAACCTTCTCGGGCTCCTCTGACTCGTGACCAAGCTCCAGGCCCAGGGCAGCCTCTCCTTCCTCCAAGAGGGGCTGTGCAGCTTTGCAGGGCCGAGGGAGCATTTCTGAGCGGGTCTGAGGACTGGTACCCTTCGAGAGGGAGCCTGCAGGAGCCCACCCCCTTGCCCTGCCCAGGACCACTCCTGTGGCTGCCTGTTTCCTTGTGTAGAAAGCCTGGGACTCCCGGGCCTTGGGGCCAGCAGGACCATGAATGAGCCTGAGTGTCCTGCCCTCTGCCGGCTACGCCCACAAAGCATTTGCTGTGGGCCCGGCTTCCTCCGCAAGCAGCTCTTGCTTCACCCTCACAATTACCGGATAAGGTCACTCCTACGGGCATTCATCCCACAGTTGAAGAAACTGAGGCACAGAGAGGTTCGGTAACTTGCCCAACGTCACACAGCACATGAGTGGCAGAGCCAGTTCTTGGACCAGGCTTTCAACCGTTGGCTCGCTCCTCCTTACTTGGCTTGGCGGGGGGTGGGGGGTTGGGGGGGGCGACACACAGTCACCAGACCAGGACAGGGACTCCCTGGAGAAGAGCGGGGAGAGCTCAGGCCCCAGGAGTGCTTTGGGGCCTCTCTGGAAGGAGGCTGCAAGCTCTGCAGGGGCAGCTCAGGCAGGGTGGGGTAGAAGCCTTCCCACTGCCCCCGCCTGGGGAAGGGGAGACCTGGAGCAGTGACACTTGCCAGGACTACAGGCCCCAGAGATCTGCACCCTCCCGCAGCAGGTAACCTGAGGCAGCATGTTATTTTTAATGACTCGTTTTCCTATTTACGTATAAACATAAGCAATTCACAGTGGGTAAATATTTGCATAGTTATCTTAAGCAAGGGCTTCATTTTTTTTTTTTATAAATTTATTTATTTATTTTTGGCTGCCTTGGGTCTTCTTTGCTGCACGCGGGCTTTCTCTAGTTGCGGCGAGCAGGGGCTACTCTTCGTTGCAGTGCGCGGGCTTCTCATTGCGGTGGCTTCTCTTGTTGCGGAGCACAGGCTCTAGGCGTGCGGGCTTCAGTAGTTGTGGCACTTGGGCTCAGTAGTTGTGGCAGGTGGGCTCTAGAGCGCAGGCTCAGTAGTTGTGGCGCACAGGCTTAGCTGCTCCGTGGCATGTGGAATCTTCCCGGACCAGGGCTTGAACCTGTGTTCCCTGCATTGGCAGGCACTCTGCGGGGAATGCAGAGACCCCAGGGCCCAGCTACTGGGGGCTGGGAGGGGGAGTGCAGAGACCCCAGGGCCCAGGTACAGGGGGCTGACTGCCTCCTTCTGACAGGAAGTGGGAGCAGGGCTGAAAGAGTGGGTGGGAGAGAGGCGGGGGGACTGAGCGGGGTAGGGTGGGGAAGCTGAGGAGAGGCCCCTGGGGTGGGGTGGGGTGAGCAGGGGCCAGGCTGCCAAGTGGGAAGCTGTGGAAGGCTCTAGAAGGACACCTGGCTGCTGCCCCGTGAAGAAGGGCGGGGAGGCCTGAGGGGAGGTGGGAGGTGAGCACGTGGCTGTGGGGCAGCGGCCCCCCTGGGGAGGTAGCCGTGGGGACCAGAGACCCTGCCCTTGCCCACCGCCACCCCCTGGCTCAGCCGCTCGAGTTCACCACGGCTGCAGGGGCGCCTGCTCAGCCCACCGGGCCCCGCGTGCGGCCTTTACTGCCCCAGCAGCCGCTCAAGCAGAGAGGGGCGGACAGGCTTCTCCAGCCCGCCGGGAGTCGGCCCAGGTCCACAGAGGGTGCGAGGGGTTGGAGCCCGGGGGCCCACGGCAGGCAGGGACCCACTGGCTCAGGCGGAGCCCCGGCGAGTGAGGGGCAGCTCCCCCGGCCCAGCAGGAGGGGGCGAGCGGAGTGGGGCCCCCTGCCTGCTGTGGGCCGAGGTCCCCTCGGGGGCGATGGCCACACCTGCCCCCTCGGCCCTGACTCTCCCTGTGGAGGCACCAGGGCCCACGGCTCCCTCTTCCCTCAGTTCCTTGGGTTCCTCTTCAACCCCTTGAACCTGGGCTCATGGATCAAGGATGAGTGGAGCCTCTTCTACGAGACCACCCACGTGAAGGAGCACTGGATCGACCCCCTGATGAGGTGGGCAGCGCAGGGCCGCGACCTGGTGCAGGGGGGGTGGGGCGCCCACGCGGGCAGCCAGCCAATGGCCAGCAGGGCCTGACGGCCAGAGTGGCTTTAGGACCAGCCGGATCAGGGGGGCGGGAGCTGGCCCCTTCTGCTCTGGAGCCCACTGGCTGAGCAGGGCGCTGTGCCGGTGCCCCCTTGCTGCAGGGACCCTGCAGGGACCCTGCTGGTCCGGCCCTGGTCCAGGAACGCAGGGGCGGACGTGGGGCGGGGAGCTGAGGCAGCAACAGCCCCCAGTGGGCTCAGGCCCACATCTCTTCCCCAGCTGCCCCCAGAGTGCCACTCCTGGGCCTGGCACCCCAGAGCTGCCCTCTGCCTTGCCCTGCCTCTCCCTTGACAGGCTCCGGCCCACGCTGGTTTTGCTGCTACAGGCCAGGACCCCCAGGCAGAGGGCCAGCTCAGGGGTCTCTGGGGAGAGGCCTGCTAGGGCCAGGGTGCAGCTGCCCCTCCAGTTGTCTCCCTTCCGACGGGGCTGGGGCAGCCACCTTATCTCGCTGGGGACAGGTAGGCAGAGGGCTCTGGCACGAGCAGACCCCTGAGGTGCCAGCTACGCGTGGGAGGCCCGGGGCCCCGGGAAGGTGGAAGCCCCTCGTGCGGGAGAGGAGGCCCTGGCCCTGGGCAGCGGGGTGTCCCCCAAAGCTGCCCCTTCACCAGGGGGACGTCCTTGTCCCCGCCAGGCTGGACTCGCTGCCTGTCCGCAGGGCTGCCACCAGTCACCTGGGCCTGCGGGGCCCTGCGTCCCTGTCCACCACCCCATGTGCAGCCTTCCCCGCCCGCTCTGTGACCAGCCCCATCAAGGACCTGTCCCTTCCCCCACTGCCCCTCCCGAGACCCCACTCCCTGTTGGCCCTCAGACATGCCCTTCCTCCCCCTGGTGACCTTGGTCCTCAGGCTGGGGCGGGAGCAGTTCAAACCAAGCTGTCTCCCCAGGGGAGCCCTGCAGGAGGGGACACCACCCAGGTGGGCAATGGTGGGCTGTGCCCACCCAGGGAGTGGCGGCACGGAGGGAGCCCAGACTTTGGGGCAGCCCAGTAGGGCCCTTCCCAAACCCCTGCTCCAGGACCCCCGCCTCGAGACTCTGAGACTCTCCCCCTGCCCCGTCCCCCTCCCGAAGCCCCGAGCCCCCTGCCGCTGGCACAGCTCCAGGGACCTTCCTTTTGAATCACCAGCCTGCTCCCTGCTCCTGGCTTCCTCCCCCTGTGCCACCTGCTGGGGACCAGATTGGCTCCACTTCCCAGCCGCCTCCGGTCCTCCTAGCCCCCGGATTCCTGCAGCGGGGACCTGCCCTGTCCCCATCCTCCCGGCCCCCCCACCTAGGACGAGGATGCCGCTGGGCCTCAGTCTCCTCCGTGCTAGGGGAGCGCTGGGAGCCGGCACCCGCGAGTGAAGAGCAGCTGTTGGTCCCACCGCTACCCACCCCCCCAGGCAGACCCAAGCTCCTGGGGGGTCCTTCAGGTCCCAAGGGGCTGTCCCCTTGTTGGCGTGCTTAGGAAGTCACCCTAAGTGGCTGCTCCCACCTTTGCCTTCAAGGTGGCAGCCGGAGGTCCAGGAGCTGATCAACCAGCTGCAGGGGGCGTTGACCAATCAGCCCCCTCTTCCAAAGACCAAGGCCAAGGTCACAGAGCCCAAGGAGTTCAACCTGACTGCCCCCAGGCCCCGCGCCATCCCAGTGCCTGAGCCAGTCCCCGTGGTGGCCAAGACCAGACCGGTAAGTGTGGCTGATCGCAGTGGGCTTAGGGTGTCCAGGCAGGGAGAGTGGATCGTGTGGGCCAGTGGGGCTGGGCTGTTCCAGGGCTGAGGTGCCTGGACCAGAGCAGGAGCCTTTGATCACCCTCCCCAGCCCCATCTCACCCCACAGAGTGGGAAGCCCAGCTGACCCAGAGCCTGCCCAGTGGAGTGGGTTCCCGCACTCCACCTCCTGAGGTCTGGTCAGTAGGCATGGAGTGGAGCTGTTGGCTGCGGGGCGCAGGCCTGTCTGCACTTGGCACTCGGAGCCCACTTTTAACCCTGTGGCAGTGTACCGCTCCCTCCCCGCTGTGTTTGTGCATGTGTAGGTCTCGGTCTCCACTCCTCGGGCTGCGGGGGTGACCCTATCTTGCAGGCTTGTCCGCGCCTCAGGGCCTCTGCCTGTCTATCCCATCTGCCTAGGGCCTCTTCCTCTACCTCTCCCTCCCCTGCCTTGCTGGCTTCTGTCGGTCAGGATGCTTTGTATTACAAGTAACAGAAAAAAGCAGCTCAGTCTGGCTTAGACAATAGAGAGCCAGCTGACTCTCATGGCTGAAGTAGGATAGGCTTCAGGCATAGTTTGATCAGGGTTCTAGAGCTGCTTCTCTGTGACTCTCTTGGCCTAGTCCCCTCCAAGGGTCAACTTTATCTTTGGGCTAACTTCCCTCATTGTAGCAAAACATCCAGGCCTCACACCCACACTGCATCATCCAGGGCATGAGAGGACATGTAGGGCCCAGAATTCTGTGAAAGTATGATGAGACCAACTTAGGTTGCATGTCTACCCTTGAACTGATCACCATGACTGGGAGTGTAACGTTCTGACCGGTCATGGGCTCTACGCTGAGCATCTGGGATGGACTCAGCTTCCCAGAACCAATCTGGTTCCCCAGAAGAACTAAGCACTATATGGAGGGTAAGGGGGTAGTGCCGGGAGGTCCCGAGGTCCCAGACCACTCCCACCACCTGCCAGGTCTCGTTACATTCTCTGCCCAGAGAGGCCTTCCATGAACCCCTCGCCTATCAGGTCTCTCTTAATTTCCTTCTCATTGACCCAGATCCTTTTCTTCATGGCATCAATTAGGTTTTAGAGTTGTTTAGTAATTTGTGGGTCATTTATTATCTGTCTCTTTTATCAGACCTCATCCATCTTATTTTTCCCATATCCCCAATGCCTAGCACAGTCCTGGCTCAGAGCAGACCCTTGGAAAATATCTGTCGGGTGGATGGATGGATGGATGTGTGGATGGGTGGGTAGGTGGGAGAATGCATGAGTGGATGGGTGGACAAATGGATGGATGAGTGGATGATGGATGGATGAAGAGATGGATGTGTAGATGGGTTTATGGGTGGACGGTGGATGGGTGGGTGGTTGGGTAGGTAGGTGGGTGGATGATGGATGGACGGTGGGTAGGTGAGTGAATGGATGATCACATGGATGGACGGATGGGCAGATGGACAGAAGGATGACGGATGGGCCTTGTTGCTAAGCAACCCCACAGTTACCCCATCTGTAGGAGCCTCAGCGTTTCTGACCCCAGCTCCTCTGGTCTAAGCGTGTTTATCTCATGTCATTCTACCACCTGCATCTCTCTCCCTCTCTGCCTGGCCCCTTCCCATCCCCTGCCCTGCTCCTTAGCTGCATGAGCTGTGAGATATTGGTGGACCGTCTCCTTCCCTGGGGTCCACAGATGTCTGTGCTGGAACCATAAGCTTGTTCCCTCCACACTCCCTGCCCTGCTCCATGCCCAGGACCCTCTTCGCCTCCTGGGTTGAGGGCTCTTTCCAGTTCACTCATTCAACAAACGTGTATGGAATGCCCAGCATGTGCCAGGCACTATGCCTTCATGGAGCATGTGTTCCAGTGAAAAAACAGGATAAGTAAAATGTAAGGTGTGTTAGTTGGTGAAAACTGCTGAGGAGAAAATATACTTCAGGGAAAGGGGATAAGGAGTGTTGGAGGGGCTGCATGGAGTTCTCTATGGCATGGCCAGGAAAGCCCTCCTGAGAAGCACCATGGGGTAAAGAATGAGAAGTGAGCAAATGAGCCATGGGTTTGTCTGGGGGAAGAACATATCAGACAGAGCAAAGCCTGTGCAAAGGCCCTGGGGCAGTGCCATCCCTCCCCCAAGGGTCAGGGGGCAGCCAGGAAAGGAAGGAGGGGATGGGAGGGGAGGTGTTCAGGGGGCAGAGACACAGGATATGGGCTCACAGGGTCCCTCTGGCTGTGGTGGCAGAGGAGGGAGGTGAGGGGTGGCCTTGAAGCAGGTGGGCAGTTTTTGAGGTGAACGTGGCTGTGAGAGACCGAGAGGGGTTGAGGAGGGCACCGAGGAGGACCCCAAGGCCTCGATGTGGGCCAGGGATGGACAGCAGTCAGGGTCAGCAAGGCTGGGGGAGGGGAGGGTTTTGGGGCAGAGAGGGTTTCAGGTTTGGACATGGTGAGTTTCCTACGAACATTAGACGTGCAGGGGAGGGGACACGGAGTTAGGAGTCTGGAGTTCAGGGGTTTCCAGGCGGCTCTGCCCCACCCACGCTGTGGACACTGCTCCCCTCCAGGAGGCCCCCTGCTGTCTCAGTGTTACTGCTGCAGCCCCTCCCCTTCACGGGCAGCTCACTTTTCTGGGGTCCGTGACATTCTCAGCCCTACGTGTCCCCCCAGCCGCTCCTCCTCCACCCCCTGACGGCCAGTCGTCTTCTGCCTGTCCCTCCAGCGTCTGCTGGGCCTGGGCCCTGGGCCTGGCCACCTTCCTTCTTGCTGCTGGCGTGATGTCCCCCCCTCTCCTCCGCGGGTGGCCACCAGCACCCAGCGGGTCCCAGTCAGAGCTCAGCGGCTTCCCTTTCAGCCCTGCTCCTCCTGGCGGGGGCACCACTGTCCACCCTCCTGGCCCTGGCACCTTCCTTCACCCACATCTAGCGGGCACTTCTACTCACCCCTCCAAAGTGCCGCGGCTCACCACGGGCCCTTCCTTCCACCGCGCCACCAGGTCCCCAGGAGCACCTACCGGCCGCCCAAGGAGCAGCGGCTCCTGGAGATGACCAAGAGATACAATCGCCGGAAGGCCGAGGTGGGCCCCCTGTACACGGAGACCCCGGTGTGGGCGTCAGGGGCGAAAGGCAGCTGGGGAGGACGGGGAGGAGCGGGGAGCTGGCCCGTGCCTTTGCGGCCCGGGACACCCGTGGTGGCCGGAGGGCTGGAGCGGCTGTCTCTGCGCGCAGGAGCTGCTGCTACGGGCCAGCGTTGAGGAGACGCGGTGCGCGGGGCCCAGGTCCCGCGGGGAGCCCCCGGTGGAGGTAACGCCAGCACACCCACAGCCTGGCCGGTCTTCCCGGCGGCCTCCCCTCACGTCGTAGACAGGGAGAGTGGGCACCCCACAGAGTAGCAGCAGGCCCCGCGGTGTGAGGGCTGAGGTCCTGCGGTGGGGAGCTCTACCCGCTGCTCGCCCACCGTGGGTGTGGTGCCCACCCTGAGGGTGTCTGCAGGGCAGCAGCGGGCTGGGCAGGGAGCAGCCCAGGAAAGGTCCTGGGGGCCGGCCCCGGGGGCAGTGGAGGAGAAGGCCCCCCGAGCCCAGAGGCTCCAGCCCCCCGACTAGGAGCTGCGGTCCCCGGCCCGGCAGGCTCTGCACCTTCCCTGCCCCTGCCTGTGTGGCTGGACGGCCTTGGAGGGCAGAGGTGCTGCGGGGGACCCAGTGCAGCGGGCGGGCTGGGCTGGAACGCGTGGATGGGCAGCTGGAGTTAGGACAGAGGGGAGTGGGCCAGGCCTCCCAGGGGTGCAGGGCCCCCCGCTCAGCCGGGGTGTGTTTGGGGGCACCTTGTGGGCACAGGTGCCAGGCCCTGACCCCCATAGGACTCCAAGAAGAAACTGCGGCTCCAATTTCCACCTCGAATCGTCAAGTCTCCGAAACTGACCTTCTACAGGGTGAGCGGTGCTCCTGACTGTCGTCAGGGTGGGCTCAGGGCAATGGCTCCAGGCCCCTCCCCCTGGGGACCCACCTCCGGGCCTCTTCCCCAGAGGACAGCCCCGCCCTTGAGGCAGAAGGAAGCGCCGGGGAGGGGGCAGGTGTGGAGGGCAGGAGGGCAGAGGGGCACTTGCTGCTCCGAGGCTCCCCTCCGCCGTCACAGCTGGCCCCCTACTCTCTCCTGCAGCCCAACGACGCCTCCCCAGTCAAGCTGAACACTGCTGCCATCCTGCGAGAAGGGGCCTTATACCAGCGGCAGGTGGAGAGAGAGCTGCAGAGGTGGGTGGCAGCTCCTTGGCCTCCCTGCCCCTCCGGGAGCTCAAGAGGGGGCGGCGCCTGGCCGCTGCAGTCCTGCAGAGGCGGCTTTGGTGGGGGTGGGGTGGGACCCAAGCAGGCCAGTGTCAGGGTCACAGCTGCATCCTAGGAAGGTAATCTGCACTCAGTGAGGGAGATGGACTGGGTAGGAGGAGGCTGAGCAGAAGCCTGGCCCACCCCGAAGCTCCCTGAGGGGTCACCTCCTCCTGGGAGCCCTTTCTGGTGCTCCCTCCCCCACCACCAGGGCTGCAGACCCCTGCACTTACCCCAGGAGTTGGGCTGTGGGTGGGAGCTTGGGTGGCTGACCAGATAGATGAGAGGATGGACAGACACACAGGTGGGCAGGGGTGGTGGATGGACAGACGGGTGGGCCACAAACGAGTGGATGGGGGCTGGAGATGTGGCTGGAGGGTGGACGCACAGGACCGGGATGGGTGGACAGGGCGTGGAGCGGGTGACTGGTGCTGGTAGAGGGCAGCCCACGCCTGTGAAGGCCACTGCCCCCAGGGGAACTGTCGCCTCCTGGTGGCCCATGCAGCCCCACAACAGGAGACCCCCAGCCCCGCCTCTTGCCTTCCCTCCCCAGGGTGGATAAGCTCGTGGACGGGGCCGGGGACCTCTCCGAGTTCCTCAGGTGGCAGAGGAAGATGCAGGCAAAGGACCGGGAGGAGCAGCTGGCCACAGGCGAGTGCCGGAGGCTGCAGGGGAAGCTCAGCCACGAGGAGGCCATCCTGGCGCGGCAGCAGGTGGTGCAGGAGAAGAAGCAGAAGGCCGACCAGAAGAAGGAGGAGGTGACGGGCAGGCCGGGGCGGCTGGGGCCTGGGCTGGCGGCGGGCCTGGCTGTGCCTGTGGTTGCCGCCCCCAGGCATCTCCTCCTAAAACCCACGGAGTGGAGGTGCTTCCTCGGGCCCCACCTCACCAGGCGGGGCTTCTGGAAGCATCTGGGGTCAGCTGGCCCGCGTGGACTGTCTGGCCAGCACTTCTGGTCCAGACCGCCCCCCACCCCCACTAGCACGGTCAGTTGGTCTGCACATCCACGTGTGAGGGAGGACCTGAGGTCTGGCAGAAACTTCCGGAAGGCCAGCATGTTTGCATAAGATGCGAGACGGTCTGTGGACACCCACGTTTCCACTTCGGATGCTCTGGACGTCAGTCGTGCTCTTCCTCCTCCTAGGACGGACGTCCTGGCCGGGGCCTCCCTGCCCGTGTCCCTTCCAGCGGGCCTGGCGGTGGCCCGGATGAGGCGGGAGCCTGCAGGGCCCAGAGGCCCAGCCGTGGCCCCCTCTGCTTAGACGTGTGCCACTGAGGGCCGCCAGTGGGCAGATGTACCCCAGGTTCACGCGAATTACTTCTCCCGGCGGACGCGTCTGTATCTGCTCTTCGTGTTAGGGTTGGTTTTCCTTCCTTTTTAGCTCACTTCTTAAAAATACAAAGTCAAAACAATATGACATAGCCTCAGAGAAGTCTCACTTCTTGTAAGTCTGTAACTTACAGCCCATTTCCACCCAGGTCCTTATTTTCATGAATTTCTGTCTTTCCTTCCAAGCAAATATACACACTTCTTGTTTCCCCTTTTCTTACATAAAATGTCCCAGCCTGCTTTACCGGCAATGAATAATGTTGTGCAAGTTTTTCCTCTTTGTGGAGGTGGCTTTTCGAGGTCCGCTGCTCGAGGAGGGACTGCTCCGTCAGAGTAGGTGATGTGGAGGTTCTGTGTTGTTCTTGTGGCTGTTTTTGTTGGGGGTTTTGGGGTCTTATTAGAGATGCCATATCACCTTCCCTGGGCAGGAACTTCAAGGCCCCAGCACCGGGGGAAGGGGCCCAATCCCTCTGACCCACCCACAGAGGTTACTGTACTGAATTCAGGAATTTTTGCCAGTCTCAAAGGTGAGAAATAGTATCTCAGTATAGCTCTGGTTTGCATTGCATCTATGAAATGTCAATTTGAGGATGTTTTCATATAAGAACCACTTCTGTGTCTTTTTCTGTGAACTGTCTGTTCATGTCTTTTGTCATTTTCTTTTTTTTTCCCAGTTTTATTGGGGTATCATACACAAGTAAAATTTGTATATATTTAAGGTGTATAATATGATATTTTGATATACATATACATCGTGGAATAATCGCCACAATCAAGCTAATTAACACATAGTTACTTTTTTGTGCATGTGGTGAGAACACTGAGATCTACCGTCTTAGCAAATTTAAAGTGTACAAAACATTATCGTTAACTCTAGTCACCATGCTGTACGTTAGGTCCCTAAAGCTTATTCATCTTCTAACTAAAAGTTTTTACCTTTTGACCAACATCTCCCCATTCCCTTCACCCCCAAGCCCCTGGTAACTACCATTCTACTCTTTGTTACTATGAGTTCAACGTTTTTAGATTCCCACAGAAGTGAGATGAGACAGTATTTGTCTTTTTGCATCTGGCTTATTTCACTCAGCATAATGTCCTCCGGGTTCATAAATGTTGCCACAAATGGCAGGATTTCCTTCTTTTTTAAGGCGGAATAATATTATTCCATTATGTACGTATACCACATTTTCTTGATCCATTCATCTATCGATGGACACTTAGGTTGTTTCCGTATCTTGGCTACCATGAATAATGCTGCAATGAACATAGGAATGCAGATGTCTCTTCAACATAGTGATTTCATTTCCTTCAGATGTACCTCCAGAAGTGGGATTACTGGGTCATACAGATGTTCCATTTTTTATGTCTTGAGGAACCTCCATACTGGTTTCCATAGTGGCTGCCCCAATTTACCTTCCCACCGACAGTGCACAGGGTCCCTTTTCTCCATATCTTTGCCAACATTTGCTATCTTTTGACTTTTTATGCTAGCCATCCTAACAAGTGAGAGGTGATATCTTATTGTCACTTTGATTTGCGTTTCCCTGATGATTAGTGATGTGAAGTATCTTTTCGTATATCTGTTGGCTGTTTGTATGTCTTCTTTGGAAAAATGTTTGTTCATGTCCTTTGCCCATTTTTAAAATCAGGTTATTTTATTTTATTTTATTTTACTATTGAGTTGTGTGAGTACCTTATATATTTTGGACATTAACCCCTTATTGGATATATGATTTACAAATATTTTCTCCCATTCCATAGGTTGCCTTTTTATTTTGTTGATTGTTTCCTTTGCTATGAGGAAACTTTTTCATTTGTGTAGTCTCACTTGTGTATTTTTGCTTTTGTTGCTTGTGCTTTTGGTATCAAATCAAAAGTAAATCAATAATCGCCAAGACCAAGGCCAAGCAGCTCTTCCCCTATGTTTTCTTCTAGGAATCTTATGGTCTCGGGTCTTACATTTAAGCCTTTGATCCATTTTGAGTTGATTCTTGTGTGTGGTGTAAGACAGGGGCTCAGTTTCATTCTTTTGGGTCTGCATATCTGGCTCTTCCAACAACATTTATTGAAGAGACTATCCTTTCCCCATTGAGTTTTCTTGGTGCCTTGGTCAAAGATTGGTTGACCATGTCCATTTTCTGTTGAACTTTTAACCTTCATTTCCTTGACTTTATTATAGAGTTCTTTATATATTAGGGAAAGTAACACTTTAACTATAGTATGTTGTTACAGATATTTTGTTCCAAGTACTCATTTGGCTGTTCTTAAATGATGTATTTTTGCCATGTAAATGTAATTTTTATGTCATCAAACTTATCAATCTTTTCTTTCGTTGTATCTGGATTTTGAATAATTAGGAAGGTTTTTCCCATACCCATGTTATAGAAGAATTCACGCATGTTTTCTTCTAGTATTTATGTGGTTTCATTTTTACATCTGGATCTCTATCCACTTGAAGTTTATTCTTGTACACGGTGTGAGGTCTGGATCCACTTTTATCGTTTTCAGATGGCCATCCAGCCAAGTCTTCCAATCCATGAATGCGCTATGTCTCTCCATTTATTTAAATCTTTTATTTCCTTCATCTGGTTATTTAGGTTTCTGTATGCAAGTCCTATACAAGTTTTGTTAGATTTGCACCTAAGTATTTCTTTTATTATCTTCGAGTGGTTGTAAATGGTGCTGTATTTTTAATTTTGGTGGCCATGTGTTCAATCCTAGTATGTAAAAATGCAATTGGTTTTGTGTGTTGTTCTTGTGTCCTGTGACCTTGCTAAACTCCCTTATTAGTTTTCTAGGACAAACAAGGAATTTTGTTGTAGATTCCTTGGGGTTTTCTCCGTATACAATCATGTCATCTGTAAATAAGAACAGTTTTATCTCTTCCTTTCTGATCTGCCTATTTATTTCCTCTTCTGCCTGTTGCACTGGCTAGAACATTTGTGCCTAGTTCACCATCTTGGCGGAAATCAGCCTTTCACCATTAAGTGTAATGTTAGATGTAGGTTTTTCTGTAGATGTGCTCTTTATGAAGTTGATGAAGTTCCCCGCATTCCTATTATTCTGAAAGTTTTTATCAGGAAATTCTGCCAAATGCTTCTCTGTATCAACTGATACGGTCATGTGATTTTTCTTCTTTAGCCTGTTAATATGGTGGATTACACTGACTGAATTTCACATACTGAATCAGCTTTGCATCCCTAGAACAAACCCCACTTGATTATGGTGTATAATTCTTTTTATTGATGTTGAATTCTATTTGCTACTATTTTGATTTTGTTAAAGTTGTTCTTGCATATAGTTTCATAAGGGGTGTTAGTCTGTAGTTTTCTTTTTTGTAATGTCTTTTGTCTGGTTTTGGTATCAGGTAATTCTAGCTTCATAAAATGAATTTGGAAACATTTCCTCCTCTTATTTTCTAGGAAGGATTGTGTAGAATTGGTATTAATTCTTTGAATGTTTGGTAGGATTCTCTAGTGAAATCATCTAGGCTTGGAGGTTTCTTTTTTGACTTTTCTAAATTAGAAATTCAACTTCTTTACAAGTTACGGGGCTATTCAAATGATCTGTTTCATATTGGGTAAGTTGTAGTAGTTTGTGTTTTTTGAGGAATTGGTCCATTTCACTAAGTTTCCAAATTCATGTGTGTAGAGTTGTTTGTAATATTCTATTACCATCCTTTTTTATTTTTTAATTTTTTTAAATTAATTAATTTATTTTGTATTTATTTTTATCTGCGTTGGGTCTTCGTTGCTGCGCATGGGCTTTCTCTAGTTGTGGTGAGCAAGGGCTACTCTTCGTTGCGGTGCACGGGCTTCTCATTGCAGTGGCTTCTCTTGTTGCGGAGCATGGGCTGTAGGCGCGCCGGCTTCAGTAGTTGTGGCTTGCGGGCTCTAGAGTGCAGGCTCAGTAGTTGTGGCTCGCGGGCTTAGTTGCAACACAGCATGTGGGCTCTTCCCAGACCAGGGCTTGAACCCGTGTCCCCTGCATTGGCAGGCAGATTCTTAACCACTGTGCCACCAGGGAAGCCCTACCATCCTTTTTTATGTCTGTAGGGTCTAAAGTGTTTCATTCTTGAATATTGGTGATTTATGTTTTTTCATTTTTTTCTATTAGAATTGCTAGAGATTTGTCAATTTCATTGATCTTTTCAAAAAACCAGCTTCTTGTTTCATTGATTTTTCTCTACTGTTTTTCAATGTCATTGATTTCTGCTCTTTATTATTTCCTTCCTTCTGCTTGCTTTGAGTTTATTTTGTTCTTCTTTTTCTAGGTTCTTGAGATGAGATTTAGATTACTGACATGAGATTTTTCTGCTTTTCTATTGTAAGCACTCAGTGTTACACATTTCCCTTTATTTGTTGCTTTAGCTGTGTCCACAAATTTTGATATGTTGTATAACTGTATTTTCATGCAGTTCAGTGTACTTTTTCATTTCACTTGAGATTTTCTCTTTGACCCATGGATTATTTAGAAGTATGTTGTTTAGTTTCCAAGCATTTGGAGATTTTCCTGTTATCTTTGATCATTGATTTCTAGTTGATTCCACTGTGGTTGTTGAACATACTCTGCTCTATTTATTTTAAATTTGTTGAGATTTCTTCGTAATTGCTTGTTGCATTTTTATGAGGGCTTCTTTAAAAATCATTGTCAAATCTAACATCTGTGATCTCAGTGCTAGCGTCTACTGATTGTGTCTTCTTTCAGTTGGAGATCATCCTGGCTTTTGGTATGATGAGTGATTTTCCATTGAAACCTGGACATTCTGGGTATTGTGTTACAGGACTCTGGATCTTATTTAAGCCTTCTGTCTGAGCAGCCTCTCTCTGACGCCGCTCTGGCAGGGGAAGGGGGGCACCGCCACATTACTGCCAGGTGGGCTTAGCAACCCACCATCCCCACGTGGCCTCTGTTGACCCCTGAGAGGGGGCCCCTGAGGATTTGTGGGTAAGGGCTCCAGCTAGACCTCCATCAATACCTCCCTGACTGGGAGTGGGAGGAGTACCTTATAACTGCCCCCCACGTGGCCTCCACTGTCACGTGGCAAGCATGGAGGTGAATGTCCTCCCTCTGCACTAAGCCTCCCCTGACACCACCTCAGTGGGGATGGGGAGGGACCCTTGTTCCCGCGGGTGGGGGTGGACACCAGGTTGCCACGAGCTCTCCTCTGACACCACTGACACCCAGGGGCAGGTCCCAGCTCAAGCTCCTCCGTGCCACCTCCCCATGATCTGGGGAGGGCAGAAGTCTTGCGCCCACTCAGCCTTTGCTCAGGTTTTGCCTGTGATGTCTGGTTGGAGCACAGGTTGTGTTGCACAGTTTTCTGTGTCTGTAGGCGGCTCCTTTCCTGGTCCCTTGGCAGGCTTTGGTTGGGCTTTTTTGTCTGCACCTATGGCATTTCTGGGTCCTCCGGCACCCAGCCTGGGACACACGAGGTAAAAGAAGACCCAGGGACACCCCACCCCCGCCACTGCGCCATTCTTCAGGTCCCACGGTCCCAGCCAGTCTGCCTTCTTCCCTCCACCTTTCATAGCCTTCTTCTGTGTGTTTAGTAATTTATATTCAGGGGTTTTAGTTGTGCCTAGTGGGAGGAGTAGGGAAAAGCACCCCTACTCCCTCTCCCCAGAAGTGGAAGTCCCAGGTGTTGATTCTGATAAAGGCTTTTGCAGCATCTGTGGAGATAATCATATTATTTTTCTCCTTAGCTCTATTAATACGGTGAGTTATATTAATCATCTTTTTTTAAAAAAAAATCTTTATTGGAGTATAATTGCTTTACAATGGTGTGTTAGTTTCTGCTTTATAACAAGTGAATCAGCTATACATATACATATACCCCCATATCCCCTCCCTCTTGCGTCTCCCTCCCACCCTCCCTATCCCACCCCTCTAGGTGGTCACAAAGCACCGAGCTGATCTCCCTGTGCTATGCGGCTGCTTCCCACTAGCTATCTATTTTACATTTGGTAGTGTGTATATGTCCATGCCACTCTCTCACTTCGTCCCAGCTTACCCTTCCCCCTCCCCGTGTCCTCAAGTCCATTCTCTACGTCTGTGTCTTTATTCCTGTCCTGCCCCTAGGTTCTTCAGAACCATTTTATTTTATTTTTTTTTTAGATTCCATATATATGTGTTAGCATACGGTATTTGTTTTCCTCTTTCTGACTTACTTCACTCTGTATGACAGACTCTAGGACCATCCACCTCACTACAAATAACTCAGTTTTGTTTCTTTTTATGGCCGAGTAACATTCCTATTAATGATTTCTTAATGTTGACCCATCCTTGCCTTCCTGTGACGAATCCCGTGCGGCTTCCCTGGAATTTGAAAGTGCTCGGACTCGCATGGAAAAGTCCAGAGGCAGGAGGCAGTGGGTGGAGAGCAAAGGTGGGCTGTAGTCAAGCAGCCATGCGCTTCCCTTGACCAGAGACCCTGAGAGGATCCCGGAAGAAGCCACCTGGAGTCACCTTCAGAGGTCCACCTGGAGGGGCGAGGACCCCATCAGTGGGGTGGGTGCTGGAGGCCAGGGCTCGGACTAGAAGCTGCGGCCTGACAGGCGGTCTCGCTGGGCGGAAGGACTGTGTTCAGGTGACCCAGCCGAGGTGCAGAAGGAGCAGCTCCACCAGGGGGGAGAGCCGCGGGGGGGGGGGGAGGGAGGGAGGCAGGGAGGGCCCCCCTCCCGCAGGCTTTTCCCCGGGGGCGGGAAGGTGTTTGGAGCCCCTACCTTCTACTCCTTGGGGCTCTCTCAGTATTCCTGGAATGGGGCTCTTCTTGCGACAGCAGGGACAGAACAGCCTGCCCCTACGGCCCTCCCCTCATCGGCCCATCCTGACGCCAGGTCAGCAGGAGGGGCTCCAGCCTGCACAGGCCGGCACCCCCTCCCACGGCTCGATGGCGGCTTGGTGAGGTCCAGCTCCGTCCCTCCCGACCCCGGGGGTCTCGTGAGCCAGAGGCCTCCCGTCAGAAGCACAGGAGTCGTGGGCCTCCAGGGAACAGCATGGGAGAGGGCACCCTGTGAGGGCTGGTGGCCCAGCCACGACTGGGTGCTCCCCCCAGGCACCCACGGCCTCGCCTCATCATCAGGGCAGCTCCCCGAGCCCCGAGCCGTGTTCCCCAAAGCCCAGCCGACTCTGGCTGGACCATCCTGCACAGGTCCAGAGGCTTCTCTCCCCGACCTGGACCGTCCAGGTGCACGCATGTAGATGATCAGTGTGTCTTATGAACAAAGTAACCTGAGTAGACGGCACTAAACATTTGAAGACAAAAGGAATCGTATTGTTTTCGTGTACCATTCATGCTGGACTGGTGACTTTTACAGCCTCCGTGTCTTTTTTTTTTTTTTTTTTTTAGTATTAATTTACTTAGCTGCACCAGGTCTTCCTTGCGGCATGCAGGATCTTTAGTTGCGGTGGCGTGCATGCGGGATCTAGCTCCCAGACCAGGGATTGAACCCGGGCCCCCTGCTTTGGGAGCACAGAGTCTTAGCCACTGGACCGCCAGGCAAGTCCCCAGCCTCCGTGTCTTAATGGGACTTTGTCTCCACCGGAGGCTCCGTTGCCACAGCCTGGCCCGCGGAGCCCCGTCCTCGCCTCCTCTGTGCTCTCAGCGTCCCTCTAGAGCCTGGAGGAATCCTTTCTTCTGAGAAGTAGGATGTCTTGGGCCCACCTGAATTTTCTCTTCTTGAGACATAGATTCAGTTATTCCCCCCGAGGCCCTGGCCCTCACCACAGAACCCAGTGTTGATTTCCATAGCTGGGGGCTGGGTGGGGGGAGCTTTCCTGGTGTTTCCGTGGTGACCAGTATTAAGGTGCTCTAGCAACAGGGCTGAAAAGGATATATTTGTAAGGTCATGAGTGTAGCTCTGACACTGTTTCATCATAAACAATTTGAATATATTTTCTTCACTTAATTTTATCTCCCTTTATTTATTTATTTTTTTGGCTGTGCTGCGTGGCTTGCTGGATCTCAGTTCCTCAACCAGGGACTGAACCTGTGCCCTCAGCAGTGAAAGCGCCAAGTCCTAACCACTGGACCACCAGGGAATTCCCAATTTTATCCCCCTTTTAAAATAATTTGATGAACCATAGAAATAAGTAGCTATATTGGAAAAAAAATGGATAAAGTTCACATAATTCTTGCTTTTTTAAAAAAATTTAATCCATCATCACAGTGAAGTTAGTCCGGAGTAGCAGTACCAATATTAGCACAAAATCCACTGGGTGAATAACATTTCACACTCTGGTTGTCATGGGTGACCATTCTTAGAGTATATTTTACAGAAGTATTCAATGGATTTAGTTTGGAGGCCCTTGGAGCATTTTTCTATTTGGCTTTGTTACATCAGTGCTGTCTGGTGTGTTCTGTGTTCACTTGAATTTAAAGGTGTCCCCATGCTGGTAGCTGAAAGCCCTTGCTTGGGGCGAGGTCAGCCAGCAGCCCTTGTTTGGGTGGTGTTAGTTGCGGGAGGGGTGGAGAGATGTGCAGAAAACCCAGCTGGGCTTCCAGCGTAGGGCCCAAGGATGCATTAGGGTAGCCTGGCCCCTGAGTGGACTCTGGGCCGGACCACGGGTCCAAGGTTTATGTCAGAGCAGACAGAGCCAAGAGTCAGCCCAGGACTCCAGCCAGCCAGCTGCCCTGCGAGCCGCTCACCACCCTGGTGGCCCCGGCCCTGCTGCAGGCCTCTCCAGGGGACCACACCCCTAGCTCGCCAACACCTCTGCCTGCCCACAGATTCGGCTCTGTCACCTCCTTTCGATCTCTGAGTGCTCCGTCCTCCTCTCCGCCAAATCCTGATGCTGTGCTGACACTGATGCCACGACTGATGGGGACGCCGTGCGGGGGTGGCTTGGGAGGTGGCACCGCCGTCCCCACTCACCAGCAAACACACTGGAGCCGGGGAGGGGGTGATTTGCCCGAGGTCACACAGCTGGTCGGGGCGGAGGCAGAGCTAGAATCCTGGGGCCTTCTCCACGGCCTGCGCTGTCTCCTGGGTTCTGCGGGATTCGCTCCGAGCCAGGAGATGTCACCCCTCTTCCTCACTCCCAGGACCAGGCTGCCAGCTGTCTCTGTGCCTCCCCAACCAGCCGGGGGTCCGGGGACTTGGCTCAGCTCCCTCTCCTCCGAGCCCAGGTGTCTTTCCTTGCACGTAGTTTACTTACTTGGGGTAAGACTCCTCCACGTTTCGGTAGCCTACTTTTTCTCACCTCATATTTTCACACAAGCATTTCTCGAACTTATTACAACGTTTTCGAAAGTACTTTTTAAAATAAACGTTTTACTTTGGGACTTTTTTTAAGCAGTGACAGAAAAGTTGCAACTAGTATGGAGGGTTCCCCTGTTGTCACCCAGCCTCCCCTGCGGGTCACATCTTACGTCAGCACATGCCGACGGGGTTTCTTGCACTGTCACAACAAAGCACGGAGAACTGGAGGGCTTTAGCTGCCGTTCTGGAGGCCGCAAGTCCGAGATCAAGGTGTTGGGTGGGCCCTGCTTGCTCTAAGCCTCTTCCGGCTCCTGGTGACCCCAGGAATTCCTTGGTCTGTGGCAGCCTCACCCTATCTCTGTCTCCACCTTCACAAGGCCATCTTCTCCATGTTTCTCTGGGTCTTCTCCTCTTCTTATATTGACACTTGTCATTGGATTTAGGACCCACCCTAAATCCAGGATGGTTTCATCCCAAGATCCTTAACTCATTACTTATTGGATCCTTAACTAGTTGGAAATAAGATCACATTCTGAGGTTCCAGGTGGACATGAATTCTGGGGGGGCACCAACCCACTACACCAGGGTATATTTGTCACAATCAAGAAACCAATATGGGCACGTAACTTAACTCAACTCCACACTCTATTTCGATTTCAGCATTTTTTTTTTCCTACTTATGTCCTTTTTCTGTCCAAGATCCCATCCAAGGATGTCCCAGACTCGTCTTGGCCATGGCATTGTCTCAGGCTTTACTTGTCCTTGGCGCCCTTGGCAGTGGTGAGGCGTGCTGGTCAGGTGTCCTGTAGAACGTCTGTCTGTTGAGATGCTTAGACTGGGTATAGGAGGAAGACCACAGGGGCCACGTGCCTTTTCATCCCATCCCTTCAAGGGTGCCCGCTGTCAGCAGACTTATCACTGAGGATGTTGGACTTGATCACCTGGCTTCTCACTGCAGTCATTCCCCCTTTCCACGTTGTGCTCCTTGGAAGCGGTCTCTAAGCAGGGCCCACACTCAAGGAGGTGGGTAGGTTATATGGATTCTTCAGCACAGAAGACTTGTCTCTTCTCCCTCATGTACTCGCTTATATATCTATATATATCAGTCCACTCATTTATATCAGTGTGGACTCATGCATATTTATTTTATACTTTGTGTTATAATCCAATACAACGTGATTTATTTTGTTGCCAGCTTTGGCCGCTGGGACCCCTTTCAGGCTGGCTCCTGTGTCCCTTCGACATGCCCCCATACCTCCCACCATCCTTTTGCTTTTTGAGCACTTCCTTACTTTACGGTGCCGTAAAATGCTCCAGGCTCATCTTGTATCTTCCCTGCCCCAGCCCTCAAACGGCCATTTCTACAAGAACCGTGGTTCCTTTTCTTAGAACCTAGAATGAACCTGCACAGAAAGGGATGGTCAAAAGCCATTTTTATATGTGCTGGCAAAGTGCTTTAAGAAAGGCTTCCTTCCTGCCCAGCGTGCCTGGCATCCACGCTGCCACAGATGGACCCTGCACGTACCATGCAGTCGGAGGTGAGCCCCCAGCTGCCAAGACCTCCAGGACTGGGAGCCCAGGGGCTCCCTGGCAGCGCTGGGCAGTGACAGGAGGTATACATCCCACCCTGTCCTTTGTAGTATCTTGAAGACTGAAAATAATATTCTGAATTGTTCACAATAGCTCCACACTGGAAACAACCTGAATGTCTGTCAATGGTAGAATGTATCAAAGAGTTGCTATATATTCCCCGAAACAGCCAGGAGAATAAGCCAACTGCACTCCCGGTGAAAAGGTGGATGAGGAAAGTACCCCCAGATACTGAGCAGAAGAGGGAAGCCGCAGCCAGGACACGGGGCGAGTCCTGTTGTGCGCGGTTCAAAGTGGCAACGCCACGCCCCGCGGTTTAGAGCTGCGCATTTCTCAGGCTCCTCCAGAAAGAAGAGTGTGGGGTGACCGTCAGGACGTGCCCGGGGGCGCATGTGATGGGGAGCCTGGGGCTTCCCGGGGGCTGGCGTGTCCTCTGCACAGACCTGGGCAGAATCCGGACAGCCGGCTCCACGTGGCTGCAAAGCAAGCAGTGCCCTCCTCTCTCAAGTGGAGTCAGCAGCGGGTGGGCTTCAGGGCAAATCCAGTGGCTCTGACTTGGTTTCCCCAGGACTCTGTTGGCTGCACTCCTCAGCTTATTGTCAGATCTGGGGGGGTGGCTGCGTAGTTCTGGGCTCACACCCCCAGGACCACAGTGGAGGAAGGGAGGACGTGAGGCGGGACTTCCCCAGCAGGCCCCACCTCCAGACGCTGATGAGCTTAGACCCAGGTTCCAGGGTGATTCAGGGTCACGGACTGGGTCCACCATCCAGACCTCAGGCTGCTCCCGGGGCTAGGGCGGGCCCAGGGTCAAAGGCAGCGGCTCTGACTGTGGCCGGCCGGTTGTCCAGACAGCTGAGCTGATGCAGCAATGTGCCGAGAGGCGCCTCCAAGAGGAAAAGTCCATGAAGGAGCTGGTGGAGCAGGTGATGGAGACGCAGAAGAACGTCAAGGTGGCGCAGACAAAGCTCCTGAAGGGCCGACGGCAGATGGGTATACAGTGTGTGGGGGGGGTGCTCGGTACCCTCCCAGGGGAGCTACCCGTGCCCAGTGCCGGCCCTGCTGCTCTCTGACCCCCTCAGCACCCCCCGCTTGGCCCTTAGTTCAGGAGGTGATAGACGAGAGCCGGGAGCTGCTACAGCGCAGTGCAGAGGCGGCCAAGGAGGAGCAGAGGCAGCGCTGTGAGCTCATCTCCCAGTTGCGAGCCCTGGAGACTCAGCCCACGCGCAAGGGCAAGCTGGTGGACCTGACCCAGGTGAGGACGTGGCCCCCGGAGCCCATGCCCATGTGACGACCTCGGGGAGCTTCCCCAGGTCTTACTGGGCCTGGCATTGCTGTGAAGGATGTGTCCAGAATTCCCACCAAGGCCAAAGGCAGTCTGGACCCAGGCTGAGATCCACCTATCCGCTCATGCCCAGCTCCCCCGTGCCCGCCATGCTGGAGGCCTGGGTCTGGTCCAGATGCTCAGTCCTGCCAGGGAGGCCTCCATCACCCCTGGGGGTGGGCAAGGTAGCCTTCGTGGAGCTGCGCGTTGAGGGAGCTCCCAGAACTCACTAGGCCTGGGTGGAAAGGGCAGTGTAGGGAGAGCGCAGGTGCACGAAGGCCCAAGGCTGGGCAAGCAGGAGGCTAAGAGAAGGACAGCAGCGCCAGGAAGCCTGTGTGAGAAACACCACGAGAGGCCAGGCTGGCGCGCAGTGATGTGGGGGCAGGCCTGGACCTGGGGGGTGGGCAGAGTCCAAAGGACTCTCTACCCAGGCCCCCAGGTCCTGGCTGGGGAGACAGTGCTGAGCTCCATTTGGGCCCTGCCACAGCGGAGGGGCCTACAGGGCACCCAGCTGAGATGTCCCCACAGAGGTCGAGGGCTGCAGAGCAGGCCCAGGCTGGAGAAGCCGGATGGTGGACACGTCACACAGGCACCGCTGAGTAGATAGGAGGAGGTCTCCTGGGCACAGGGCCAGGACTATGGCACTCCGGAGGGCTGCTGGTACTGGTGCCAGCGCCCTGGAGATGGCCAGGCAGGCTGGGCCTCGGCCTGGTTCCCAGCCTGGGGCCTCCCCTGCCCACCCTGCAGATCCCCGGCTATGGCCTGGAAGGGGAGATGTCGGTCGTGGAGCTGCGCGAGCGGCTGGCCCTGCTCAAGGAGACCCAGAGGTGCAAGGAGGAGGAGAAGCGAGACCAGATCATCCAGGGCAAGCGCGCCAAGAGCCGGGCGCTGCAGAACACGGTGGAGCAGATCTCGCTGTGCCGCGCGGCCATGGGGAGGTCTGCAGCCTTGAGGTTAGTGCCAGTGGTCCGGGGCGGACGCCTTGGGTGGGCAAGGAGCAGGGAGCCTGCTTTTGCACCCTCCTGGGTGGCTTCTCCTCGTAGCAACCCACCAGCCTCCCGCCCAGGCAGTTCCCTTGCAATCACTTGCCCCCAACTATTTTCTTTAAAAAAAAAAAAAATTTATTTACTTATTTATTTATTTACTTTTGGCTGTGTTGGGTCTACGTCGCTGCACGCGGGCTTTCTCTAGCTGCAGAGAGCGGGGGCTACTCTTCGTCGCGGTGCGCGGGCTTCTCATTGCTGTGGCTTCTCTTGTTGCGGAGCACGGGCTCTAGGCGCGTGGGCTTCAGTAGTTGTGGCTCGCGGGCTCAGTCGTTGTGGCTCGCAGGCTCTAGAGTGCAGGCTCAGTAGCTGTGGCGCACGGGCTTAGCTGCTCCGTGGCATGTGGGATCTTCCCGGACCAGGGCTCGAACCCATGTCCCCTGCATTGGCAGGCAGATTCTTAACCACTGCGCCATCAGGGAAGTCCCTTTTTTTTTTTTCTTTTTAAACCAGGACTTAGTTGGGGTTCACACATCGAATTTGGTTGTCAAACATCTCTCTTTTAACGGAAAGCACGTGGACACACGCACCCCTCTTTGTTAGGAACACTGTGGGGCCTTTTCGGCCCCTTGTGGCCAAGTATGGAAGAGATCTGCAAAGATAGCAGAATATTAGCCGCCGCTATCTCTAGGCAAGAGTGGCAAGGGGAGGGCAAGATGAAAGGGCGTTCGCTTTTTTTATCCCCAACACCAAGATAGTTAATACCTATGGAATACTTTTTAAACTGCGAAATACAAGGAGCAAAAAGGAAGAGGCGCTGGGGGGAACCCCGCCCCGAGCGGTCCTCGGGGGGCCTCTCCCCCTGCACCTAAATCCCTGGAGTCAACCCGCGGTGGGGTTGTCCTGAGCCAGCCCCGCCGCCCGCCCAGGTGGGAGGAGAAGAAGGCGCAGTCGGCGGCCGCGGGAGCGCCCTCCCGGGACGAGCGGGTGCTGGAGCTGCAGCGCAGGATCCGGGAGAAGGCGGCAGAGCGCCGCGGGCAGGAGGCACTGCTGCACGTGCCGGCGCCGCGGGCAGCTCGCCCCAAGCAGCAGGTGAGCCCCGGGGGCGGGCGCGAGGGTGCGCAGCGCAGGCGTTGGAGGTAGCGGGGGGGCGGGGCGCGGTGTGTGGGGGCGGGAAGCCGCGGTGGGGGACGGCCCCGCCCCGCGCCGACCTCCACCGCCCGCCCGCAGGCGCAGCTGGAGGCGCAGCGCAGGCTGGAGATGGAGCAGAGCCGGGAGCGCAGGCTGCGGGCGCTGCAGCGGGGAGGCTCGCTAGGCGGGCCCGCTCGCTGCCTGGGTGCCGTCTGAGCCGGGCGGGCCCGCCCCGGTGCCCCGAGACCCTCGCCCAAATAAAGCCTGTGCGGCGGTGTGCACCTCCCCTTCCTTGGCCGCGCCCCTCGCCCCACTCCGCCCCAGTCTTCTCCCGCCCAGAGCAGGGTTGCCAAATAAAATGCCAGTTATTGCGTGGGACAAGCTAATGCTAACAGAAGGATCCGCTGGAATTCCAATTTATTTGGGCGTCTTGTATCTTATGTGCTAAAACATGGCCACCCTAGCCCAGATTCTAGCCCTTCCTACGGCCTAACGCTAGGCATTCCTGCCCATGCCCCCCATCGGAGTTCCCAGAGCCTTCTCTGCTTGTGGAAACCTGGAATCCCCATTCTCTGCCCGGAGTCAGGTGGCTTAATCCGGGAACCCCCAAGACTGAGAATGTGATTGTGCTTGTGCGATTAGTAGAAGTTGCCAGGATCTTGAGCCGCTGGGAACTGGCCCTTCTCGGCCTTGTCTCCCAAACCTAACGGCGATGAGAGGAGCTGGCCGGGGATGTAGGAACTGTCCCCCACACCCCGTCTGCTGATGAGGCCACTGGCGCTCAGAGAGGTGAAGTGACCTGCCGGGAGAGCCAGGACCCAAAGCTAAGCCTGGATGCCTTTAGAGCACTGCCCAGCCTTCTCCAGCATCACTGAAGGAACGAGGTTAGAGCCACTGGGCAGGAGCTGGCCCAGGGCCTGGACAGGAATGGAGTGATTCCCCTGGGTCCTCAGACCCATCACTGGACTGGAGGTGCGTGGCTCTGAGGACAGGCTGGCTGAGTGAAAGCCTCCTGGTGTAAAGCACAGTATGCTGCAGCGCCCAGGAGAGAGAACGGGCAAGCCCATGGGGTGCAAGGCAGTAAGAGAGGGGCTGGAAACTGCCAGGCGGATAGATGTCTAGGAGAGACCCCCCACACCCTACATCCTTCTTGGGTCTGCAGAGGGGGGAGGCTGGACCCCAGGGCACATTCAGACTAAGAGGGTGGACATCTCAAAGGGACAAGAACAGACTAAAGACCAGCGTTCTCCCCCAACATTCTGAACTGTGTCAGAACCCCAGGACTTCCCCACAACTGAGGTTGGTAGAAAGAGGAATTTCCCACCCCCCTGTCAAATTAGAGCTGGGAGCAGATTAAATTTCATTAAAAAAAATAAACAGGGCTTCCCTGGTGGCGCAGTGGTTGAGAATCTGCCTGCCAATGCAGGGGACACGGGTTCGAGCCCTGGTCTGGGAAGATCCCACATGCCGCGGAGCAACTAGGCCCGTGAGCCACAACTACTGAGCCTGCACGTCTGGAGCCTGTGCTCCTCAACAAGAGAGGCCGCGATAGTGAGAGGCCCACGCAGCGTGATGAAGAGTGGCCCCCACTTGCCACAACTAGAGAAAGCCCTCACACAGAAACGAAGACCCAACACAGCCATAAATAAAATAAATAAATAAAATTTCAAAAAAAATAAATAAATAAAAATAAACACGGCATTTCTTACATCCTGTGTTGTTATTCAAACCCATTTCATTTGATATCGAGGAAATAGGTTGATGATGACCTGTCCCAAGAGAGGCTCTCAGGAGCTCTGAGGGCTTCAAAAGGGGAATTATTAGCTTCTATAACTGGCAATCCAAAATAGGGTAGACTTCAGGACATGCCTGATCCAGGAGCTCTGTCTCCAAGCTGGTAGCAGTTCCAACCTCACATGTCTGGAGGAAGAAGGGCCATCTCTCCCTGGCAGTTCTCGTAGGAGGGAAACCTCTCTGTCCTCCAAGGCTTGTGCTCCAGTCTCACTGGCCTGGATTGAACATGCTCTGCTGAACCAGTTCCTGTAGTGGGGGAAGGTCTGCATGGGGGCCCTTGCAGCACATGGGGGCCAAAGCAAGCACTGTGGCAGAGGGAGAGAATTACCCTTCACCTATCAGATTGGCCTCTGGAGCAGAGGGGAGAGGTGGTGGCCCAACAGACTCAGGGTGCTATTAGGAGTAATGCTGGTTGGCAATCCACAGGGTCCCCACCTGCCCTCCTGGACTGGACAGCTGCTCAGAGCTGCCTTGAGAGCACCTGGGGCTTCTGCCCCATACAAACCCCGGTAGGGTCAGGTCTTGGACCATCCCCTGAGTTTATGGGCTGACGGCCGGCCTTGTGCGGTAAACTGATGGCAACAATGTCTCCCGGTATCCATGTTCCTTGCCTTGTGACCTCTGCCAAGGCAAGGAACAGAGTAGGAAATAGGCAGAGTCTATTTCCCCCAGTCCTTGAATCTGGGCTGACTTGCTTTGGCCAATAAGGTTCAGCAGGACTGGCTGTGCACCAGTTTAGAGCCTGGACCTCAGGTGGCCTTGGAGGTCCCTCTTGTTCTCTACCTGTGTGGGCATGTCCAGGGTGGCCTGCTGGGATGACCTGGTTATTCTCAGAACAAGAGAGACAAGCTGGGCTCTTTTCTGGTTGCCAAATCCATGCCCAAGTCCAGTTCTGGGAGCTGAACTCAAGGAACCCACCACCAGATTCTCTAATCCCAATTCTGATATGCAGCCCCACCCAGGGCTGGCATGCACCTGTGTTCACAGTGTTGAGTCCTCCCGACTCCCACCTTCCCCCTGAGATAGGTACTGCTATTATCTCCATGCTACAGGCCAGGGAACCGTGAGACTTGCCTGAACCATGGAGCTGGGATTCAATCTCAGGCAGGAGGGATCCAGGGCCCACACTATCTTCTCGATTCTTGGAGTTGCACCAGATGCCCCAGAGACCTCCAGGCTTTTGCCTGGGCCATGGCCCCTTTCCCAGGACCGGGCTGGACCGGACCTGGGCGAGAGGAGTACTCCACGGGTTCAGTCCTTCCCTTCCTGACACCTATTGTCTTCGGGATAATCCAGACTCTTAGCCTGGCATGTGGGCCCTCCAAGGTCTGACTCGTGCCTTCCCCGACCCCCACTTCTCCCAACCCCTGAATCCGTGGCGCACTGGGCAGCCTTCAGTTTACTGGATATGCTAGCCCACCTTTCCCCATCCAGGCTCCCTCTTTCTGGAACTCTCTCCTCCATTCTAGTCCTTTCAGTTCCCAGCTCGTTTCCTCCGGGGAGCCCTCGCAGACGTCCTGGCTGAGTGCCTCCTCCAGGATCCCGAAGATGGGCCGGGCTGTGCTTCCCTCGCGTCTCCACCAACAGCCTGGCAGAGCCCGGGATCGCAGGGATCAGGCGCAGGCCCAGGGCCTGGCACGTCGTGGGGCGCGGGCGCCCGGAGGACCTGCAGATCCAGGCCGATAGTAGAGACCCCAGGAAACAGGTTGGGAGAGGCGCGCCCGGCTCCGCGCCGCGAGCAGGGCAGCCGGAGCCCAGACCACGACTCCCGGGAGGCCTTGCGGGCCGAGGGGCGCCGACCGCTCTCTCGCGGGAAGGCAGGAGCTTGAGCTCGCGAGCGTGGGCGGAGCCGGAAGGAGGCCCATTTCAAAGTGGTAATAGATGGTTTCTTACCCAATAAGATTGAAAATATACCTCCTCGACCGGCCGACCACGGGAGTAGGGACAGCGGTGGCCAATAGGGACGCGCGGGGGGCGGAGCCGAGGTCTCCGGAGCGGAAATGGGTCGCTGTTGAGGCGGCGGCGTCTTGTTGAGGGCTTCTCAGCGGCTTCCGAAGGTGCTTCCTCGCTCGAGTGCGTCGACCGCTGCGCCTGCCGAGCCTCACCAGCGCCAGGCAGGGCCAGGCTTTGCGGGAAGGGGGCGGCAAGGCAGGGCCGGGCGGATTCGGGGTTCGGGCGGCTTCGCGGCCTGCGGAGGCCTCGGCGCCGCGGCCCAACGAACCGCCGTGGCGCGGCCGACCACGCTCGGGCCCCGACCTCCAACCGGGCCCGCGGGCCGGCTCGCCTGCCCGCCCGCCCCGCTGTCCGCGGAAGCCCAGCTCGGCGCGGGGTCGGAAGTGGGGAGGCCCCGCCGCGGGTGTCGGCCGCTCGTGCAGGCCGCGGCGCTTCGTTTTAGCGTCGCCGGGGAAACTGAGGCTGGACGGGGAGGGACGCGCCCAAGGTCACTCGGAGGGCCGGGCGGGGCGCGGGGCGCGGGGCGCGGGCCTGTGTCGGAGTTCGGGGAGACCGGGCGAGAGTTTGGTCCCCACCGAGACTGCCGCCTTTGTGTGCTCGCGCAGCCGTTCCGCCATCGCGGGTCTGCGAGTCGGCGCGGGCGGCCGGGCGGAGTCTCCTCCGGGTTAGGACGGGGCTGGGGCGCCCGCCGGGAACAGAGCTCAGCAGGTCCTCGGCTTCCGGGCGTTGGCCGGGCGCGTGGCCGCCGAGGCCTGCGACCGAGACCCCCCGCGGGCGCCTGGAGACAGGTGCCTGAAGTACAGGACTCACTGCACGCCGCTTTCCACCCTTTGACCCGTCGAGGGACAAGGGGAGAGTTCAGAGCCTTGGTAGCGGTTTTTGTGAGGTTTTGGCTTTTGTGTAACTCCAGTTCCTCCTCATCGACGGTCACGGCCATACCTTCCTTGTGTTTCTGCGCCACGTTCTCGGAGCCAGACCTGGGGTCTCAGCTCTGCGGTCCTGCACTCGCTGAGGCTGCCTGAGTGGCCAGGGAGACTGAGGTGGTCTCCCCAAGGTCACAGCCTCGGTTCCCTGACTGCGGAGCTAGCCCTTTGAATTCAGTGACCAGGAGTTTGCTAATGAGAGGCAGAAACGTTGAAAGGAATCGTTTTGCTTTGTCTTTCTGGTGGTTTGTTTTTTGATGGATGGGGGGACATATTGGGTAGTTTTGTGTATGAGTTTGAGGTGAAATGGGAATATTCAAGTAGAAAGATGTGTAGCTGGCTTCTGTATTGCGTGAACTTGAGTTTCCAACTTTGACTCACATCTTGCTGTAATCCAGTATTTATAAACCTTTTTACAACGACGACTCCACCCCCCCCCCCCTCCCCGCACACCCGAGCTTTTTCACACGTTGTCTTCCTGATTGCCCACTCCAGGAAATTTTAATTCTGCTTTCACACTGTATGTCTTTTTTATGTGGTATATGCATGTTTATGCTTTGTACATAAAAAGAGGAGGCTTTTTTTTTCCTCCTTTGAGAACACATACGTTAATTTTTTAAGTCATCACATTTGAGGTCTTCTGCATGCCAAGCTTTCTGCTTGCACAAAAATAGGCATGGTACAGGCCCAGGAGCCAGAGTGGAGAGAGTGAGAGACATTCCCTGAGGTTGAAATATAAATGGTAGAAAGGTGGGACTGGAGAGGTAAGCTGGAACTAGATCACAGAAGGTCTCCGGTGTGCTTCCGCAGTAAGGAGTTCAGAATTCATCTTAAGGCCGGGTGGGAAATCACTAAATTGAGTTCTAAGCAGGGAAGTTAACAGGGTTAGGTTTGCGTTTTAGAAAAATCACTGTGCTATGAGAAGGATGGTTAGAAAGGTGGACAAAACTAGTGGCTTCAGGACCAGTTAGGAAGAGAGAAAAGGATAGCCTGGACCAGGGTAGTGACTAGTCACTGAACTTGGTAATGGCGATTGCCAGTCATGGCAGTTCTTCACTGGCTCTTTACTTAAAAGCTCTTAGCCAAGTCCATGCCCGGTAGTTTATACCCCTGCCAATTTTTGGAAACGTTTTGGGGTGCTACTCAATGAAAATATGTGCACAAGGTAATTGGTTTGTATGCTGTATAAAAATGGCTTTGTATGTTCTTGTGTATCTGTTATCCATGTCTCATTTTGGAATGATTTACGTACATCTCTCACCGTCCCCAAATTAGGAATTTTTGAGGGATAAGGTGGCTCCTGTAGAATATTACAGGGTTGGCTCTGTTATTGAGATATGATTCACACATGTGCTCTTCTAACTTATCTTTCTAAATAGCTTGTTTCCCAGCAGGACTTTGGGAATTTTAGAGCGAGGCATTTCGAGGTTTCCTCTCTGAGGGGGAAGGCCCAGAGCACAGATACTGACTTACTCCAAGGTCACAGTTCAAGTGTGAGAAAAACATGTGAGGTTAAGATGGAGGGTGCCACTATAGGGTTATGGAATCTCCTTTGGAAGCATTTTTTTTTTCCCCCGGCATAAATAAGAATTGGCAGGTTTATTGAATACCACATCATGCAGAGTAGGAAAGGCCTGGAAACACTTCAAAATGAGTATTATCAGTAGCCTGCTGGTGCAAAAGAGAAATTGTGACCATCAGGCCTTCCTGTACTCTTTTGAAACCACATGGTTTTCTGGTGTATCCAGTAGGGTACATTAACTGCAGAATGTACCTCCAGATAGCTGAGTAAACTAGCTTGCTATATATATTTAGATTTACTTTACATACACAAATTTAAAATGAAAGAATGTCTGCTAAATGGCATTATTATCTGCTAATGCCTTTTTGTTTTGGAATCATAATTTCTGGTTTTAGGAATGCGACTCCGTTGTCTGTAAGGGTTACTCTAGGTTTGTGATATCACGTCTGCTGTTTAGTAGTCTCTACCACTTACAAATCCACCCTGCCAGGTAGTTGTGGCTGGTTCCATTTTATGTGTCCTGAAGCACAGGAAGGGCACAGTCACTTGCCCAAGGTCACACAGTTAGTAAGAAGAGACCTAGCATCTGGACCTCAGATTCCATTGTCTTTGTTCCTTTTGCTGGACTTTGTTATATCATTCACATTTTTCTGTGGTGGGAAAGCACAGGGCTGGTGTTTCTAGTAGCTTTAAATAGTGAAGATAAAACTTAAAAGTGGGGGATATTGTCTTTATTTTTATGTTTGTTTTTTCAAGTAACGTTTACCCAGGAAGGGTCTGATTATAAATATTCTCAAGAAGCTGAATTTTCAGTGACTGCGTTGTATTCCTGAAGACTCTAGTTATTTTTCGTGAGTCCCCCCAACCCCCAACCAAAGGAGGTGGTCTTAGGACCTGGACATTTGTCTGTCTGCTGCACCTCACCTCTTATTTCAGCCAAACTGTTGCTAAATTCTCCTGCTTACTATAGCAGACCGGTATAAAATTTGCTTTGTTTCTAAGCACCTTCTTGATATTTTTCAGTTCTTAACTAATGTTTAAGAACTTTTTGCTCTGGCCTCTTTTTCCAAGTTGAAAATGCTTCAGGTAGAGATGTTCTGTCCTGTTCTCCCATGATGATCATCTGTTTTTAAGTCTTCCTTTGTTTCCTGATGGTGGCTATATTTTTACTTGCAATGTCAGGCTCCATTTTTCTCATCTCTGAAAGTCATCCTTTTTTCCCCCGTCTCAAAAACACTTTATGCTATCTTTTCTAAGTATCTGCCCTCTCAAGCATCTAATGAGCTTGATAATTTTAATTTCAATGGAAAAAAATCATTATTTTTCACCATGTTTGTGCCAAGTGGTGTGCAAAGAAGAGGGCATGCCCTGATCAGTATTTGACATAGAGTTATGCTTAGCGTACTTGTACAGTAGAAGAAATTTAGGGTCAGGAGTGAGAGAAATGTAAGTAACATTTGAGGTAGGCCTTGAACAATGAGGAGTTCCCCAAAGTGGAATGGGGGTAGGGGAACCTTTGTAGGCAAGGCAACGGCATGTATCAAATTATGGCGCTGTGATAGGAAAGAGCATGGAGTGGATAATGACATCCAGGGTACCTGAAGTAAGGTACAGTCAGTTCTGCTTTAAACACTTGTTTGGAAGCATGGATTTGTTCCAATGGGATTGATACTTTAGGAAACAAGTTGAATATAACGGGAATATTGAGTTTAGTGTGCATAATTTCATCTGTGGGTAATAGGTAAACAGAAAATTGAACTCAGCTGAACCAAGCCACATAGACCATATACACTTCAGACATCCACCAGCTATCTCAGTTGACTGTGTGTGTTGTGAGCCACACCCTGTGCACGTCTCTTGGTACAACACTCACCCTGTTTCCCAATAACTCATGAGCTGCAGACCTGGTTAAGTGCCATAGTTGTTGTAGTATATATGCATTTCTTAACCATTTAATTTGTCAAACTGTGCTGCCATTTTTGTTAGGTTTTTGTTAGCTTCTTACCGTGTGTGTGTGTTTACCGTCTTAAGTTTTTGGGTGTTACACCCCTAATTCCACTTTTTCCCATAAACCCTGTGGACTTTTTGTGTCGTATGGTGATTTTTAGGAAAACATACGTCTGTAACTACAAATGAGGCCAGACCGGTGAGTTGTTGGCTATACACGTGAATGCAATGGGTTTGATCATTTTGGAACATTTGCAATATTCTTGGGCCTCTTGGAGTCTGGCAGATTTTTTTGAGCTACCACGTGAAGCTTTTAACTTTCTCTGGCCCACTTAATGTTCTTCCCGCTGCTTTCCTGCTTTTTCTCTTAGAACATTCCCAACGTTCCCTTTATAATAGGTGCTTGCTGTCCTGGGAGCCAAGGACCATTGACTTAATATTTTACTTCCTAGGAAGAGAGTTGAAGAGGCTCTGGATTCCACTGCCAAGATGAATGTCTTTAGAGAATTGGGTTTGGCTAGCCATTTGGTGACTGCATGCATCCATTCATTAGCCAGCGCGCTTGTGCAGCTGCCTGAATGGAAGGCTGTGCCTTGTGCTACGGCGTCCTGGGGGCAATGCTATTTGAGACCAGGTCCCCTCTTATGCAGATGAGGGAATTCCCTCTGTGCGGTGCTGCTGGGCTGCCCTTTGCTGTAGGTATACAGCATTTATAAGCTTCTGCCTCCCCGCTGCCACCGCCACTGCAGTCTGCCTGTCGGCTCTGTATAGTGGCTCTTGGTTTACTCCACACACATACACCCCACCCCACCCCACCCCACCCCAGGTTCATGGTTCAGTAGAAGCAGCTAAGATTCCTAGCTTTGTGCTTGGGTGCCATCCACACAGGCCCAGCATGCCTGCCTCCTGTGAGTTTTAGAGTTGGAGGTTGTTAATGGCCTCGGCACCTGAGGTCAGTTTGTCCCCTCGGCCTCTGGTGTCTTTTCAACCTCTGGTGGAAATCTTAGGTTTCCTTCATTATATTACCCTTGCTCCTGGCCCCCAGCAATTGCCTTGCTTGTATCACCGGCTCCCTCCAGAGCCCAGACCACTGTGACTGAAAGAAAATTAGAAGTTAGGGGTCAGAGAGGTGGAGAGGCCACTCGGCTTTGCTTCTGTGCTATGCCAGAGAAACCCTTCTGCAAAGGAGTAGTTACAGGACCAAGTAGGCAGCTTCTGAACTGCCAAAATTAGTTGGTTGAATTTGGTGTCTATTAATATCCTTCCCAGTTGTGAAAATCCTCCAAATCAATCACTGATACAGCCTCATCAGACGTGGCTGTGAGAGAAGTAAGGTGCCCTTCCCACCTTCACCCCTCCACCCCCCGCCCCGCCCCAGGCTCCAGGGGTTTCATTGACAAAAGGGTCAACCTAGTATTTGGGGGGAATTTGTCATAATCCTGCATGTGAAGCTGTGGAGAAATTCCTAAGAACAGTGTCACTGAGTAGAGAATGAGCCAAGGTCCTCTTTGGCTGTGTTAGAGTCGTAGGTGTGTCCTGCAGATCCCAGGACATGGAGGAGACTGAGGGTCCCAATACAAGTGAGCTCCTTACAGGTGTTTCTGGGGCTGTACCCACTGCAGAGTGTTTCTGAATGCTCGGCTAAATCCTATTTAAACTATCTAGGAAAAAAACATTAGGTGAGGGCTTCCCTGGTGGCACAGTGGTTGAGAATCTGCCTGCTAATGCAGGGGACACGGGTTCGAGCCCTGGTCTGGGAAGATCCCACATGCCGCGGAGCAACTAGGCCCGTGAGCCACAACTACTGAGCTTGCGCGTCTGGAGCCTGTGCTCCGCAACAAGAGAGGCCGCGATAGTGAGAGGCCCGCGCACCGCAATGAAGAGTGGTCCCCACTTGCCGCAACTAGAGAAAGCCCTAGCACAGGAACGAAGACCCAACACAGCCATAAATAAATAAATAATTAAAAAAAAAAAAAAAACATTAGGTGAAGTTTATTTTTTAATTTTTTTGTTGTGGTAAAATATACATAACGTAAAGTAGACGATTTATAACCACTTTTAGGTGTTCAGTGGCATTAAGTAAATTCACATTGTTGTGCAACCATCACCATCTATCTCCAGAACTTTTTTCACCTTCCCAGACAGAAACTCTGTATTCATTAAAGGATAACTCCCTGTTCGCCCTTCCCCTAGTCCCTGGCAATCACCATTCTACTTCCGTCTCTGAATTTGATGTCTTGGGACTTCACATAAGAGGAATTATGCAGTATTTGCCCTTTTGTGTCTTATTTCACTGAGCATAATGTTTTCAGGGTTCATCCATGTTGCAGCAGGTATCAGAATTTTCTTTTTAAGGCTGAATAATATTCTTTTTACTGTGGATTTTTTTTATTTCATTTTCAAAAAGCTGAGGTTCATTCTTAATTCTGGAGCCTTGTACCGCAAGGCCTGAATCACAAACAAAAGTAGAACATCGCTATGCCCAAAGAGCTGTTCTTTTTCTCTAGTAGAGGCAAAAGGCAATCCTTGACGGGTCCTTTGTTTGGAGAAAAGGAAAGAACTTCCCTGAGTGACAAATCACTGAGCAGGTGTGAAGTCTCCTTGGCTCTGGTGCCCCTTTCAGGCTTCTGAGACTGACTGCTTCATCAGGGTCATAAGATTAATGTGTGAAAGACCCAGTTACTGTCTCTCAGCTTCGTCAGCTGCTTTCTGTTTTTGCCAGATCTAGTCTAGTCCCTGCAAAAACCTCAGGGGAGATCGGTGGTCGAGGCTGCTGAGCCTCCTTTAGGAATAAATAACTGGGAGAGGGCTGCCCACTGCCTCTGTGCTGGCTCGTCAGCTTCCTCTAAGCCTAATAAGCAGGAGTGATTAGCCACATCCTGCCAAGTCTTTTCTGGAAATGAATTAAGCCTTGCTGAGAGCCGGAAACATTTGTTCCACTTCTTCCTGGGGCTGAAAGTTTGCTTTGCTCTCATCTAGTAGCATTCACACTTGTAAGAAGAGCTATGGTTTCTGGCTTTTCTGATGTAATCCATATTTATTACTTGACTTATTGATTGTCTTTCCACTTGGAGTATATGCTCCAGGAGTGTCTCTCTCTTTTTTAAAAAAAAAAATAAATAAATAAATTTATTTGTTTGTTTATTTATTTATATATTTGGCTGTGTTGGGTCTTTGTTGCTGTGCATGGGCTTTCTCTAGTTGCGGTGAGCGGGGGCTACTCTTCGTTGTGGTGCGCGGGCTTCTCATTGCGGTGGCTTCTCTTGTGGAACACGGGCTCTAGGCGCACGGGCTTCAGTAGTTGTGGCACGTGAGCTCAGTAGTTGTGGCTCGCGGGGTCTAGAGCGCAGGCTCAGTAGTTGTGGCACACAGGCTTAGTTGCTCCGCGGCATGTGAGATCTTCCTGGACCAGGGCTTGAACCCGTGTCCCCTGCAGTGGCAGGCCAATTCTTAACCATTGCGCCACCAGGGAAGCCCCAGGAGTGTCTGTTGTTCACCATTATATTTCTAGCCCCTGAAGCAGTGTCTGACCAGAGTAGGCACCTGTACATAGTTGCTGAATTACTCAGCTGATAGGGTGCCTCCAGGGTGCTGGGAACCTACTGGGCCCTTTGATTCATCATCACGGCTGCAAGGTAAGGGATATTTTTCTGACATTGAAGATGGTAAAACTGAGGCATGGAAATCAAGTATTTGTGCAGGGCTGTGGAGCTCATTTGGCCAGTCTCATCATTGCTGTCTATACCATGCACCCTCTTTTGTATAACAAGCAAGAGGTTCATATTTTTCTTAAGTGCTAAGGTCTGGATGTTGATGTGACAGTGGCATCAAAGTTCATTTAAGAAGCTTTGAAGGGAATTCCCTGGCGGTCCAGTTGTTAGGACTCCGCACTTTCACTGCCTAGGGCTGGGGTTCGATCCCTGGTTGGAGAACTAAGATCCCACAAGCCGCGAGGTGCAGCCAAAATAATAAAAAGGAGAGACGCGACCTAGACTGTTGGTATTAGCCAGTGCCTAATCAGTTGCTGATAAATTGGCATCACCCTGATGAGCTTCTGTAGGATTCAGGCTTTTCTCTGCCTTTACCATGCCGACATGAAGGGGTTGCCCTGGCCAGTTCAGTCAGACTCACTCTGCTTGTGTCTCAGAATGGCCACTGGTGAGTTTACAGTGAGATCGGCTTTCTGGTTGCCACACACAGTGAGTGAGTGACCCAGTGTGTCTGAGTGTCCTCTCCTGGAAGGAAAATGCGCAAGGAAGCCTCCTTGGAATCCAGATTGCCTGGGGCTGTGGAAGCAGTGCCGGGGAGTTTGGTCTCAGGTTTTCAGTGAGTGGTTGTGTCAGCCTCGGCTGCCCTGGCTCGTGCGAGGGCTCTGTGTGCCTGCCGTGGGGCTGGGCTGGATGGAGCTGCTCGTCCAGACATCTCCCTTGGGCTCGCTGCACAGTTGCTGCCTCCTTCTGTTTCTCGTGCACCCCTCCCCCTCCCCTTTTCTGCTGACTCTTCCTTTCTTGGCTTGTGGGAAAACTCTGGTGGGAGATATGGTGACAGAATCTGGCTCTAGTCTAACACTGCCAACCAGTCCTTTTCTAACCATCATGTGTGTAGACGTACACATATAATCACATCCGCATAGGCGTCACATACATATATATAATTACGGGTGTCACGCTCCTAACTAGAGTTGGGGGGTATCACCCTTAGTGTCCATAATAGCTTCCTGGGAAAAAAATCAATCTCTGACAGTAACATCACAATCGAGTAGACCATTAAATCTGTAAGAACACTGAAGGTACTAACCTCACCAACCCCGCTCCCATCTAGTAGGTGGCCTCACGTCTTTCCACTGCCTCCAAGCCACACAGCTTTCTTCTTGCTTGGGCTCCTGTAAGTCTCCACGCAGGTTTGCGTTCTGACTTGTCCAGTCTCCCATTGGTCCTCAGCGCACAGGTGCCGCAGTCTCTCCAAATGCATCTCTGTCTGAAACCCTTGACGGCCCTGCCCGCGGGGTGTGGGTTAGGAGGCCTGTGGTGGTGCGTCACGCCATTGTGTGGTCCTCAGTTCTCACTGCTGACACAGTACTTGTCTAGGGCAGGTATTCCTCTCCCCTTCGATGCCCTGCCCACCCGATTGGTTTGTTAAATAACTCCGGTCACTTTCCGGCCTCATCTTCAGTGTCACTTCCTCCAAGCAGCCCAGCTTGGCCCTCAGTAACAGTTTGGGCCTCCACTTGCTTCGTCGACAGTGTCCAGCTCCCTGCGGCCGGCTCACTGGCCTCATTCTAGTTCCCCTGCCTGTTTATTGCTGCTTTCTCCTTGAAATGCCAGCTTTTGTCTAACTGATATTTCCAAGTTCTCCAAGCTTTGTTTCTGGCTTTTTATTCTCTTTACAGGCTTCTTTTTTTTCTACCTAACTCCCCAGATTTTAACACAGATTCTAAAACCTCTACCTCTACCCTAGTTCTCTCTCCTCTGAGTTTTTCAGCTACCTTTGGACCTTTCTACTTGGATACCCCACATGCAGCATTTCTAAAACTAAAGCTCTCTACCCTTGACACCTGTTTCTTTTTATCCCTTCTCTAGCCCGGTTTCATGGCATTACTGCCGTGGAATAACCAGTTAGACACCTTGGCGTGGGTTGGTCTTCCCTCACCCTCCTGTCAGAGCTTTCGGGATTCCTGGCATCTGGCCTTCTTGGCCATTCCCAGTGCCAAGCTCTACCCCAGGTCTTTTCTTACTGGCAGGGACAACATTTACCACTCCTCTCTCACCTCCAAGCCATTTATTCCTTCAGTAAACATGAGCATCTGCTTTGGGCAAGAGACGAGCTGGGTACAAAGTGTCCTCTGTGGCACTTTCGTCAAGTGAGGGCATGCTGGGCCTTCCCTGGTGGCGCAGTGGTTAAGAATCCACCTGCCAATGCGGGGGACACGGGTTCGATCCTTGCTCCCAGAAGATCCCACATGCCGCGGAGCAACTAAGCCCGTGCACCACAACTACTGAGCCTGCGCTCTAGAGCCCGCGAGCCACAACTACTGAGCCTGCGTGCCGCAACTACTGAAGCCTGCGCACCTAGAGCCTGTGCTCCCCAACAAGAGAAGCCACCACAGTGAGAAGCCTGCACACGGCAATGAAGAGTAGCCCCCACTTGCTGCAACTAGAGAAAGCCCACGTGCAGCAACGGAGACCCAGTGCAGCCAAAAATAAATTTAAAAGAAAAAGTGAGATCTTGCTGAATGACTGCAGTTTGCTTTGGAAACCAAGGGGTGGCGGGGCCATTTGCTAAGATGGAGTGCTGGCATGTTAGAAGGAGTTTCTTTCTGGACACACTAAATTTGAGAAATCTGGAAAACATCTGTGTTCCATATTGTTTCTGGAATTAATACATCTGATTTTGGCTCAGATTTGTTTAAGGCTGGGGGCCTTCTGGCATCAGACTGCCCTGGTTTAAATCTAGGCTCTGGTGTTTACTCAGTGTGGACTTCGGGCAAGTTACTTAACCCCTGGTCATCCTTAGCTCCTTTGTGTGTGAAATGGTGATCATAATAGTACCTGCCTCCTTGTTGGGTGAGAGGAGGATTACAGGAGATGGTGCTTGGAAAGTGCTTAGTGTCTTGAACGTAGACGTGGCCTCTAAGTTTTAGCTATTGTTAGTTTTATTGTTCTAATGACCTCTATTAACCTGCATGATCCAGAACCCTTTGCAGTTGGTGAGAGCCGCCTTTCCCATGACCCCTCGCCTCTCTGTTCACACACTACACTTCCATGTCCCCATACTGGTCTGCTGGGAATGCCCCCCCCCCCCCCCCCGCATCTTCCCATCTTCCCACCTCCATTCTCTGGTGAAATCCAGCCCCTTGGCAGGTTTCCCTAAGGCCAGCCTTCCAACTTTTTATGTCGTCTGACCACTGACCTTTATTATCCCCTAAAGAAAAACACAGATATGGAACAAATTGCTAGTTGGCATTGGGCATGGGAGGGCGTGGCAGAACCTGGAGAATGAGGAAGCTCCGGGAAGCAACTGCTGGGGCTCAGGAGGCTGGTTTCAGAGAGCAGGGAGGGTGTGCAAGCTGAGGAATGGGGGCCCCTCCAGACGGTTGCAGGACATGTCTTTAATGACCATATTTGAAAACCTAAAAATTAAACAAGTAGGAGGCAAAAGGCTTATGGAGCAACCAAGGTATGTGCATTAAATTATTTCCCTTTGCTCAGCGGACTGATCTCTCCCTCCTCTGTCAGTGACATTTTTATCAGATTTTTCTCAATTCAAAGAGACACCATTGAGATAAGGTTTCCCCCAGAAAGCTGCATCATGGGTGTATACTCAAACATAAGATACTTCGTGTGGTTAGCAACAGGAAGTACGGCGGATCTGGGACTATGTGTGATCTGGTCTTTTGAGTCCTAAGTGACTGTTGAGGTGTTCAGGACACCTGGCTTGAACACCTTCTATTCAAGCCAGGTGTCCTGTCCTTATCTCGGGTGGTGTTGCTTTGGGAAGCGTTTGTGCCATTCTCGAGTGAGAGCACCTGTGGGCCAACCTGAGGGCTGTCAGGAGATGTGCTGTAGGCCAGCCACGAGTCTCCCTGGAGAGAGTGATACCGTGAAGAGATACTCTCTCTAAACGACCGAGTGGATAATGGGGGATGGGGGGCGTGCACGGATGCAGACCACCATGTGCTGGAGAAAGAGGCTCAGCTGGCTGGGCAGTCCTTTTATCTTTATTTTCTTAATCTGTTTTTGAATTTTGTTTAATCTATTTTTTTATATAGCAGATTCTTATTAGTTATCCATTTTATACATATTAGTGTATATATGTCAATCCTAATCTTGCAATTCATGACACCACCACCACCCCTGCTGCCACTTTTCCCCCTTGGTGTTTTTTCTCTACTTCTGTGTCTCAATTTCTGCCCTGCAAACCGGATCTGTACCACTTTTCTAGGTTCCACATATATGCATTAATATGCGGTATTTGTTTTTCTCTTTCTGACTTACTTCACTCTGTATGACAGTCTCTGGATTCACCCATGTCTCTACAAATGACCCAATTTCATTCCTTTTTATGGCTGAGTAATAGTCTATCGTATATATGTACCACATCTTCTTTATCCATTTGTCTGTCAGTGGGCATTTAGGTTGCTTCCATGACCTGGCTATTGTAAATAGTGCTGCAGTGAACATTGGGGTGTATGTGTCTTTTTGAATTATGGTTTTCTCTGGGTATATGGCCAGTAGTGGGATTGCTGGGTCATATGGTAATTCTATTTTTAGTTTTTTAAGGAACCTCCATACTGTTCTCCATAGTGGCTGTATCAATTTACATTCCCACCAACAGTGCAAGAGGGTTCCCTTTTCTCCACACCCTCTGCAGCATTTGTTGTTTGTGGATTTTCTGATGATGCCCATTCTAACTGGTGTGAGGTGATACCTGGTGATAACTGGTATGAGGTGTAGTTTTGATTTGCATTTCTCTAATAATTAGTGATGTTGAGCAGCTTTTCATGTGCTTCTTGGCCATCTGTATGTCCTCTTTGGAGAAATGTCTATTTAGGTCTTCTGCCCATGTTTGGATTGGGTTGTTTTTTTTTTTGATATTGAGCTGTGTGAGCTGTTTATATATTTTGGAGATTAATCCTTTGTCCGTTGATTCATTTGCAAATATTTTCTCCCATTCTGAGGCTGTCTTTTCATCTTGTTTGTAGTTTCCTTTGCTTTGCAAAAGGTTTTAACTTTCATTAGGTCCCATTTGTTTATTTTTGTTTTTATTTCCATTACTCGAGGAGGTGGATCAAAAAATATCTTGCTGTGATTTATGTCAAAGAGTGTTCTTCCTATGTTTTCCTCTAAGAGTTTTATAGTGTCTGGCCTTACATTTAGGTCTTTAATCCATTTTGAGTTTTTTTTGTGTGTATGGTGTTAGGGAGTGTTCTAATTTCATTCTTTTACATGTAGCTGTCCAGTTTTGCTAGCACCACTTATTGAAGAGGTTGCCTTTTCTCCATTGTATATTCTTGCCTCCTTTATCAAAGATAAGGTGACCATGTGTGCATGGGTTTATCTCTGGGCTTTCTCTCCTGCTCCATTGATCTATTTGTTTTTGTGCCAGTACCATACTGTCTTGATTACTGTAGCTTTGTAGTATAGTCTGAAGTTAGCGAGTCTGATTCCTCCAGCTCCGTTTTTTTCCCTCAAGACTGCTTTGGCTATTCGGGGTCTTTTGTGTCTCCATACAAATTTTAAGATTTTTTGTTCTAGTTCTGTAAAAAAAATGCCATTGGTAATTTGATAGGGATTGCATTGAATCTGTAGATTGCTTTGGGTGGTATAGTCATTTTCACAATATTGATTCTTCCAGTCCAAGAACATGGTATATCTCTCCATCTGTTTGTATCATCTTTGATTTCTTTCATCATTGTCTTATAGTTTTCTGCGTACAGGTCTTTTGTCTCCCTAGGTAGGTTTATTCCTAGGTATTTTATTCTTTTTGTTGCAGTGGTAAATGGGAGTGTTTCCTTAATTTCTCTTTTGGGTTTTTCATCATTAGTGTATAAGAATGCAGGAGATTTCTGTGCATTAATTTTGTATCCTGCAGCTTTACCAAATTCATTAATTAGCTCTAGCAGTTTTCTGGTGGCAGTTTTAGGATTCTCTATGTATAGTATCATGTCATCTGCAAACAGTGACAGCTTTACTTCTTCTTTTCCAATTTGTATTCCTTTTATTTCTTTTTCTTCTCTGATTGCCGTGGCTTGGACTTCCAAAACTATGTTGAATAATAGTGGCGAGAGTGGACATCCTTCTCTTGTTCCTGATCTTAGAGGAAACGCTTTCAGTTTTTCACCATTGAGAATGATGTTTGCTGTGGGTTCGTCATATATGGCCTTTATTATGTTGAGGTAGGTTCCCTCTACGCCCACTTTCTGGAGAGTTTTTATCATAAATGGGTGTTGAATTTTGTCAAAAGCTTTTTCTGCATCTATTGAGATGATCATATGGTTTTTACCCTTCAATTTGTTAATATGGTCCCATTGATTGATTTGCATATGTTGAAGAATCCTTGCATCCTTGGGATAAATCCCACTTGATCATGGTGTATGATCCTTTGAATGTGTTGTTGGATTCTGTTTGCTAGTATTTTGTTGAGGATTTTTGCATCTATATTCATCAGTGATATTGGTCTGTAATTTTCTTTTTTTGTAGCATCTTTGTCTGGTTTTGGTATCAGGGTGATGGTGGCATCATAGAATGAGTTTGGGAGTGTTCCTTCCTCTGCAATTTTTTGGAAGAGTTTGAGAAGGATGGGTGTTAGCTCTTCTCTAAATGTTTGATAGAATTCACCTGTGAAGCCATCTGGTCCTGGACTTTTGTTTGTTGGAAGATTTTTGATCTCAATTTCATTAGTTGTGATTAGTCTGTTCATATTTTCTAATTCTTCCTGGTTCAGTCTTGGATGGTTATACCTTTCTAAGAATTTGTCCATTTCTTCCAGGTTGTCCATTTTATTGGCATAGAGTTGCTTGTAGTAGTCTCTTAGGATGCTTTGTATTTCTGTGGTGTCTGTTGTAAATTCTCCCATTTCATTTCTAACTTTATTGACTTGAATCCTCTCCCTCTTTTTCTTGATGAGTCTGGCTAATGGTTTATCAGTTTTGTTTATCTTCTCAAAGAACCAGCTTTTAGTTTTATTGATCTTTGCTATTTTTTTCTTTGTTTCTATTTCATTTATTTCTGCTCTGATCTTTTTGATTTCTTTCCTTCTGCTAACTTTGGGTTTTGTTTGTTCTTTCTCTAGTTCCTTTAGGTGTAAAGTTAGATTGTTTATTTGGGATTTTTCTTGTTTCTTGAGGTAGGGTTGTATTGCTATAAACTTTCCTCTTAGAACTGCTTTTGCTGCATCCAATAGGTTTTGGATCGTTGTGTTTTCGTTGTCATTTGTCTTTAGGTATTTTTTGATTTCCTCTTTGATTTCTTCAGTGATCTCTTGGTTATTTAGTAACATACTGTTTAAGCCTTCATGTGTTTGTGTTTTTTATGTTTTTTTCCCTGTAATTGATTTCTAATCTCATGGTGTGGTCAGAAAAGATGCTTGATATGATTTTAGTTTTCGTAAATTTACTGAGACTTGATTTGTGACCCAAGACGTGATCTATCCTGGAGAATGTTCCATGCGCACTTGAGAAGAAAGTGTAATCTGCTATTTTCAGATGGGATGTCCTATAAATATCAATTAAATCTATCTGGTCTGTTGTGTCATTTAAAGCTTGTGTTTCCTTATTAATTTTCTGTTTGGATGATCTGTCTATTGGTGTAAGTGAGGTGTTAAAGTCCCCCACTATTGTGTTACTGTTGATTTCCTCTTTTATAGTTGTTAGCAGTTGCCTTATGTATTGAGGTGCTCCTATGTTGGGTGCATATATATTTATAATTGTTATATCTTCTTCTTGGATTGATCCCTTCATCATTATGTTGTGTCGTCCCTTGTTTCTTGTAACATTCTTTATTTTAAAGTCTGTTTTATCTGATATGAGTATTGCTCCTCCAGCTTTGTTGTGATTTCCATTTGCATGGAGTGTCTTTTTCCATCCCCTCACTTTCAGTCTGTCCGTGTCCCTAGGTCTGAAGTGGGTCTCTTGTAGACAGCATATATATGTTTGCTTAATTGTTTGTTTGCTTTTGTAGGTCCTTTTCTTCACTTTTGTTTCCCAGTTAGAGAAGTTCCTTTAGCATTTGTTGTAGAGCTGGTTTGGTGGTACTGAATTCTCTTAGCTTTTGCTTGTCTGTAAAGCTTTTGATTTCTCCATCAAATCTGAATGAGATCCTTGCCTGGTAGAGTAATCTTGGTTGTAGATTCTTCCCTTTCATCACTTTAAATATGTCATGCCCCTCCCTTCCGGCTTGTAGAGTTTCGCTGAGAAATCAGCTCTTAACCTTATGGGAGTTCCCTTGTATGTTATTTGTTGTTTTTCCCTTGTTGCTTTATTTTTGTCAATTTGATTACATGTTTTTCCTTGGGTTTCTCCTGCCTGAGACTCTCTGAGCTTCCTGGGCTTGGGTGGCTATTTCCTTTCCCATGTTAGGGAAGTTTTCAACTATAATCTCTTCAAATATTTTCTCGGTTCCTTTCTCTCCCTCTTCTCCTTCTGGGACCCCTATAATACGAATGTTGTTGTGTTTAATGTTGTCCCAGAGGTTTCTTAGGCTGTCTTCATTTCTTTTCATTCTTTTTTCTTTATTCTGTTACACAGCAGTGAATTCCACCATTCTGTTTTCCAGGTCACTTATCCATTCTTCTGCCTCAGTTATTCTGCGATTGATTCCTTGTAGTGTATTTTTCATTTCAGTTATTGTATTGTTCATCTCTTGTTTGTTTGTTCTTTAATTCTTATAGGTCTTTGTTAAACATTTCTTGCATCTTCTCGATCTTTGCCTCCATGCTTTTTCTGAGATCCTGGATCATCTTCACTATCATTATTCTGAATTCTTTTTCTGGAACGTTGCGTATCCCCACTTCATTTAGTTGTTTTTCTGGGGTTTTATCTTGTTCCTTCATCTGGTACATAGCCCTCTGCCTTTTCATCTTGTCTATCTTTCTGTGAATGTGGTTTTTGTTCCACAGGCTGCAGGATTGTAGTTTTTCTTGCTTCTGCTGTCTGCCCTCTGGTGGATGAGGCTATCTGGGCAGTCCATTTAATGTGTTTTCTCCTGGCAAACCTCCTCTGGCCTCTCCTTATCCTCCTGGATTCTTTGGCACCTGGCTCATTTGCCCCAGTTACCACAGCTGAGCTGCCTGCCAGCAGCCACCCCTGGATAGGAGCTGGTGGCTGGATTTATTCATCGCTGTATTCTGGGGGTAGGAGCCATACTGATAAGTGAATGAGGTGGGGCGATGTGCAGTCGTGGGTTCTTTTTTAAAGCTGGATTGGGTGCAGTGTTGCACAGCACTTAAGGGCTTGAGCAAAGGGGTGGAGCTGTTCAGTGGGCACTACATTTGGAGAGACTGCAAGGCTGGTGCTGGCAGAACAAGTCAGTGATACCCACCCACAGTCCTTGAGCCTTTAAAATGTGTACACTGGTCCAAGTGCTCTTTGCATTTACTCCTGTAATCCTCACACACCCATTGAGGTGGGTGCTGTCTTGTTCTGTAGATAAGGAAGTAAGGCACAGAGAAGTTCAGTGTTTCGCCAGAGGTCACAAGTAGGGGTTTTGGAGGCCTGACCCCTGTCCAAGTTGTCTGGCTCTGGAGATGTGCTCTAACTGTAAGGCCAGCTTGCTTCCACAGGCCATGCTTAGGAGTTAGGACATGATGGGGAACCAAGGAAAGGCTGTGGGGGTCGGCTGTATGTTTTAGAGAGATGCGTTGGCAGTAGGGTAGAAGGGTACCAGGAGATGGGCAGTCATTTGGAGGAGGTAGCGGCACGGGAGATGAGAAGAAAGGTGGGTTTGAGAGTGGTCCTGCGTTAATTTCGCTCAGATACGACTAGTTCTCCCCAGCTCCGAGGCCATTGTCCTAGGCCATTGGTTCTCGTGCTGTAGCCTCTGGAGCAAAACCGTCAGAATTGCCTAGGAAGTTGTTAGGAGTGTAGAGTTTTGAGCCCCATCCCAGACCTGCTGAATCAGAATCTAGTTTAACAAGCCCTCCAGGTGAGCCTGACGTTCAGGTCACTATCGCCCAGGACTGGGTGACCACAGAGCCTTCTCCTTGCTTTGACTCTCCTCTGGTCCCTCAGCCTTGCCCTGAGCTCAGGCCCTCCCCCACTAGAAGCCCTCCTACATGGATTACACCCTGACTCCTGGCTCCACGATTTTGCTTCTCATTTGTTGCTTTATCCACTGCATCCCTGAACATTGATTTATCGTGGTTAGTTGCCACCTTTCAGTGGGCCCTGAGTGAATCCAAGGGCCTCTCATTCTCCAATAGCCTCCGCATCTGCTGCCTTCTCTGCTCTTCCTGGAACCTGCTTGGCTTCCCAATCCACAGTTTCTTGGGTTTTCTCTACTTGTGTTGCCAGTGACAGAAGTCTCAGCTGGGTACACAGGGTGGGTCAGGGTTGGTGGCTCTCATCTACTCCCCTACATTATCAGCTCCTCCAGAGAGCAACAGTTCCCAGTCTTTGGGAAGAGGCAGAGGCTCTGGGCTCTGTGCTGGCCTAGGAAGCTCTGTTCCTTCTTGGTTGCTAGGTGTTGGTGAGGTCACGTGTAAGCAGTTCTGATTCTCTTGTCTTTTCTCAGAAGCTAGTACAGGACCGTGCAGGAGTTTTTTTTGTTTTGTTTTGTTTTGTGGGGTGGAGGGGTTTCCATTTGTTTATTGATCTCCTCCTCATTACTCCAGAGAGGATTCAAGGTGGGAGGGGGCTTCAGCATCACCCACCCTCCCAGTTGGCAGGGATCCTCAGAGCATGTGCAGTAAGGCACGGTCACTGTATTCTGGGAAGCTATGAACTGAAGGCTGTGAGCTCTGGGTCCCCAGCCTCGCAGTCAAAGTACTGGTGCAGTAGCTGCTTTCGTAAGCCTGAGTGAGGTAAGCTGCATCCGCACAGATTGTGCAACAGGGTTCAGGATTTCTCCTTTCATAACTGAGAGACCAGGGGTCTGTCCCCTCTGCCTGCTCCCCCAGTGGGTCACAGAACATCACCATTCTGGCTGCCTGGGTTTAACCAGAGCAAATCATGCAATGACCAGCAGCTGGCTGGGGCCCTGCCATTTGCACTGTCTCCTAGCACAGCCTTGCGGGGGTGGGCACAAGCTTGGACAAAGGCCAGAGCCCATCTTTGAACTGGGCCTCACAGGGGCGAGTCCAGACAGGCAGGGAGGGGGCCATGGGCTGAGGAGAATCTGTGGGGGTTTCAACGGCCAGAAAGGAGGGCAAGAGGTGGCATAATGTTTCCAACTGCAGGCTTTAGGGTCAGGTAGTCCTGTATTCTACAAGAATGCTTACTTCTTAAGAAGAATATGGATTAAGAACATAAATAGCATAAAGTGTTCAGCAAAGCACGCAGCTGACAGAAAGGACCAGTAAATGATTGAACTGAACTTTGCTGTCGATGATGCAGGGGGCAGCATTTATCAACTTGATATCTTTGTTTTTCAGGGCTTGAAGATACTGGAAATCTATCTGGCTCCAAATTCCTATGCTAGCCAGAGGATGAATAACGAGCAGGCATGAGAGGTTGAGGCATTCAGCTTCCCCTGCAAATCTTGGTATAGATCACGTCCTTCTCTATAGGTTGGAACCACAGAGCACAATGAGTACGGTGAGTTTTGTAAGTTCATGAATTTTATTTTTTCAGGTTAAACAATTACTTCATTCCTTGTGTACCTTAATGAGAGTACCATAAAGGTGCTTCTAAGTAACCCTAGTTCTTAAAGGAGCGTGTACAGGACCTTCTGGTAGTTACACCCACCTGCTTGTCTTTGGTCAGAGTCCAGTGTTTTGGGTGGCGCCCTAAAGACAGAAGGCTGAGGATGGTTGAGGGTTTTGAAGTTTTACACCTCCAGAGCAGCTGTCAGTGTCCTGGAAATATTAGGGCTCTGGTTTATTTAATTGTTTACAGCCCAACTTTCCGTTTTTCCTTCTGTTTCTTTCCCCTGTGTAGTTCTTGGTCCGATGTGAGCATCGGTAGCCATAATAACCCTTGGTGAGTTTTCTTACGGTCAGTGACCAAAGTTGGTAAGTCACTGTAACTCCTGTTTAGAGCTTTTATCAGACTGCAGGGGCAGGCAGCTCGGTTTGGTGTAACCCAGATGTCACCTGGAGCCCTTTAAGTCCGGAGAGTGCCTGAAGGTCCCCCTCCCCACTTTACTCCCTATTAACAAGGCTGCTCATATGATCTAAACTCAAAACAGCTGTTTTCTGAGATAGTGTGTTCACATCAGGTGGACCAGATGTGAAACTCATACTCTCTTTCCAGGTTCCAGAAGTGCTGTGAATGGTGTTGGGGGGGCGGTGCAGGATAAGGCTGAAAAAACGGTTCCCAGGGTGATAGAAACCGTGGTAAAAATCCTGTAGACTCTGTTCACCGACCCCCACCCCCTCCCCTTGGCCCATCCTTTCCGACCACTCCTGGCCCCCACTGTGTTCCAGACCCATTGTTGACATTCTTACACAAAAGGGCCTTTGTTTCCCTGGACCTACCTTTTTAAAGGGCAGATGACCTCCCATCTTGGTCCCATATCTGCAGCTTGCCACCACAGTTCACCTGCAGGGAAACCTCCTAAGCCTGGGCACCTCACCTCTGAAGCCCACGCTCTGCCCAGGAGGATGTGAACGGACAGAGCAGTGTAGCCTCTTATAAGGGTATGTGAAGAATTTGGTTAAAATTTCCTCAGAGTGGTGTGAATAACTTGTGTGGTGGTGATCAGATGGTCGGTTTTAACTGGAAGTTGTGAGGGCTCTGCTGTTAAAAAGCAGGAGAGTGTGACAATAGTAGCAGGAAGGCAGAGGGGGCAAAGTCTTTTCCCGTGTTCTAGGGTTTCTTGAGCCTGGCCCTGTGCTAACAGCCACCTCTTGCCTGCCCTCAGGGAGTACAGGTGGAAGAGGAGGTGGAGTAGCAGTTCTGGAGGCTTCTTGCGGGGAGAGGGAGGAGGAGGAGGTCATGAGATGGTCAGCCGGAGAGGATGAGGAATGTCCTCATAATGGAGCTGACAACTGAGTAGCTTCCTGAAAGCTGTGTAAGAATTGGCTGAGTGAAGAAGGGAAGGGATGGGTGGTCCAGGCTGGGAAGGATGCCAGGTTAAGGGCAGGGAGAGGCTGAAAGAGCAGCCAGGAAAGGACTGCTGTTGGGGGGGGTTGGGGTGAGAGTTGGCAGGACACATTACTGCAGTGACCACGAAGGGGTTTTAGGGTTCAGCACCTGGACTTTGGCCAGGACCTATGACTGCTTCTTACCTCCCTCAGTGGAAAAGCTGCACAGGTAGGGACATGAAGGGTTCTGTTTAGCAGTGTCTGCTAAGACGGATTTGGTCGTTTTCAGAGGATGGAAGATACAAGGGCAACTTCAAAGAGAGTGGGGTGAAAGTTAAGGAGCCCTAAGTAATCTGGTAGCTGCTGGGGCAACTCATGTCAACACCAGGTAGTGGCTCGGGCCTGGGTGCCAGCTCCCCGGAGGGACAGAGTGACTCCTCACTGGACCGTTGGGAACAGCTGCTGTCGCTGGCCTCTGGGCCTTCCTGGGGATGCTTCCCTGTTCCTCAGATCCGTGGGAGCTGCTAAACCCAGCTACATGTCTGAAACTTCTCACGCTGCCATTTGGCAGACAGTCAGAACACAAATGGAATCAGGCTTATCTGTGTTGCCAGAGAGCTGGGCTGGGTGATGGATGTCCCGAGTCTTGTGCACATCTCACGGACACTTGCCTGTCCTCCAGCGTTTCCAGGGACAGGATGCCTGGTAAGGCGTATGAGGAGCTCGGGTAGTGATGCTGTCTTCCGACAGCACTCAGTACTATGCGTACGGCATGTCGCCTCACCCTTAGGAGAGCTCTGCGAGTCTGGTACTGGTGAGGAAGTTCAGACTTAGTAGTGGAGTAGCTGCCCCACGTCGCCCAGTGTGAAGCCGAGCAGGCCCGGTGCCAGTGAGGAGCGGGACGGGCCAGGGGAGAGAAGCACCGAAGCACAGGGAGCCAGGCTTGGCTGGGGCCGCACAGCGTGGGAGTGATGAGGCTGCGAGTCAGCTGGCAGGTTCTGTCTCTTGAGGCAGGTGGCAGGGGGCGGGTTCTCAACGCGTCGTTCAGGGCCAGCCAGGGGCCAGCCAGGCCCCAGCCCGGCCGGAAATGCTGGAGCAGATTGGTAAACCAGCTCGAGGATGTGGAAGAAAGGCTGGTTCAGGGAGTCTGGGCTGCAGATAGGCTGATTAACAGCTCGGACCTTCCAGAAGGCATGTCTCTCGGGCAGCCCCTGGGAACAGCCTTTTAAAAACTTTGGTTCTTGGAGTACCTACTGTACAGCACAGGGAGCTCTACTCAACACTCTGCAATGATCTTTATGGAAAATAGTCTAAAAAAAGAGTGGATATATGTATATGTGTAACTAATTCACTTTGCTGTATAGCAGAAACTGCACAACATTGTAAATCAACTATACTCCAATGAAAAAGTTTTTTAAAAAGTTCTCATCACAAGAAAAAAAAATAAAACTTTTGGTTCTTGGAGCTGTGGCGGGTGATTATTAGGGTGTAAACTACAACTTGATAGTATCCTAAAAGGTTAGAGGCCAGAAACCTTTCCCAAAGAAAGACCCACTTTTCCAGTGAATAGAAACTTGGGAAACTGAAGGGCTGTGGGCTGAAAAACAGAAAGGGCTCAGTGAGGCCAAATACAAATCCAAGGAAAATAGGTCTAACTTTTGGTTAAAAGAAGGGGTTTCTGGCCAAATCCCAACCTGGACCAGAGGCTTCCATAGAGTTAATGTGTCATGTACTTTTGACAGACCAATAGTCTTTATAACAAAAGTTTTACTTTATAGAATTTGTATTCACTATATGTTCTGGATGATTTCTCTCTATAAACATTCAGTGTTCTAGAATCTCAGGTTTTGAAAGGACCCTGACCGCAGGTCTGCTCACTGGCCTCCTATTCTTCTTAATGAGTTGATCTTTTTATTCTTCTGGCTGAAATCTTACTGGTCAGGAGCTTATGTAACTGTTTCTTTTTCCCCTGATACCCTCAGAGAAAGCGTCGTGGAGGAACAGTAAATTCTAGACAAGCCCAGAAGCGAACTCGAGAAGCGTCCTCCCCCCCTGAGATGGCCCTGGAGGCAGAACCCATAGAACTTGTGGAGAGCGGTAAGATTGCCAGTGACACTGGGCATGAGTGAGCACATATGCCCAACATGCCACCTACCAGCCACGGGTCTTGTGCAAGTTACACAACCTGTAGCTCAGCCTTAGTTTCCTCATCTGAAACGGGGGATAATGTTGTGCATATATATGCAGTAGCTGCTGCATAGAGTTGTCATAGCACTGAAATGAGTCAATGACACAGAACGCTTAGAACAGTGCTTGGCACATAACACTATACAAGGTTCAGCTTGTATCAGTGTATTTATAAGACCTACAGTCTCAGACTCACCTACCGTTCACAACTTAAAAAAGCTAAAGTGAGCAAGAGCTGCCCCCTTGGTTACCCTGAGACCTCCACAGGTTTAGAAACGGCCACTCAGCTGGGCTAAGCATCCAGCCTTTCGGGGATGTGCAGCATGGAAGTGGAGACTGCCGTGGGTCCACCTTTTCTCTTTGAAACTGTGCCTCAACTTAGTTGGCCTCGGGAAGTACTCAACTTTCTTCCTCTCTCCTTCATTAAGACAAAAAATTGCCCCAGCAGGCAGACTTGTTGACAGAGCTGCGTGTGTTGGAAGGAGTTTGGTGCAGGCAGAGGCCAGATTGGCTTTTTCCCCTTCTTCCTGCCTCCTCAGGGGAGTGGCACATGGCCTGAATCAAGTCCCTCAGCTCTGCATGTAGTAAGATTGTTTTTATAATTATGATGCCTGAAAACTGACATTTGAAGAGAAGCAAGCAACTTGTCTATAGATTTCATGGGCCCTTCAGGGCCGTGAAGTTCTCCGTATTGTCTCTGTGGTCTCTGAGCTTCACTTCTAACATAAATTCACAGCCCGGGGCCATCCTCCCGTCCACCCCAAAGCTGATGCCCTGGTGTCTGAATTCTGCCACCCTTCAGGAGAGGCTGGTGCAGGAGGCTCCTCATTTGGGACCCTGAACCCACAAGTGGAATCTCCAACCTGGCCAAGATCCACTGCTTTCCACTGCAGCACTTCTCGTCCTCAGGCAGTCTTACACCCGTGTGCAGGGCTGTATGCACAAGCTGCCCGTTGGAATACCGTTTTTATTTGTAGGAGCCAAAAATTGTGTCCATCAGAAAGAGAGCGGTTCTGTAAATTATGGTATATCCATATATGGACTATTTTTTAAAAAGAATGAAGTCATTTTGTATAAATTACGTTGGACATCTTTGATGTATTGTGGTTTTTATTCCTGTGAAACTTTTTAATACATGAGAACAAGTTTGAATATGTTAAATGTATTACAAGTCACTTTCCCTGAGTATTAAACAAACATTATTTCTAAAAGTTCTTCCCTCCTTTTTAATGTTAATAATAATAGAAACAAACATGGTTGTAAGTCTTGTTTCAGTTGATATAAATGGAAGTTGTACTCTGCCCTTCCTTTCTGCCTGCTGGATGTAAGCGCTGGTGACCGTTTGGCACGTGCCTTTCCCCCCTTGTCCTGTGCTCAAGTAGACAGACGGTGCGCTGTCCTCTAGGGCTCAAAGGCAAGTTGCAGAACAGGCTCGACCCATTTGGGTGGGTTGGGGTTCTAGGGGACCAGTAAATAAACCCTTGTTGTCCACCCAAGTGGGAAGCACTTGAGAGCTAAATGGAGATTAAAACGTAACTGATGAAGGTGCAGAGCTAAGCATGACCGGAGGTCTGAGGGGAGCAGAGGTTTCAGACAGATCCATCCCAAAGCCCAGGCTGAGCATGCTTGGTCCCTTCCCCAGATGTGCACCCCCCATCCCACCTCAGGTAAGTCGCTGCCTCTCCCCTGTGAATGAGCTGAGCAGGTGCGGGGCACGGAGGCCTAGCTGTGTGGCAGTGTGAGGCCACGGGGAAGAGGTGTGCGTGTGCACAGACACACACAGGATGGTGTATTTGTAAAGCCCATACCCTGTTGCTCACAGCAGAATTCTGGAAGAGTATTCATTGCCTGTCACCCCTTTACTTCTGTACTTCAGGGATTTTAGTTTGGTATAAGACTGTGCTCTGTTTGTAATCATATTAATAATGAAACTTAGAGCAATAGGCCTTTACTTTCCTCCTAAAGCTTGTTAAAATGCTTTATTTTGAAGCTGGAGATGAAATAGTGGACCTCACCTGTGAATCTTTAGAGCCTGTGGTCGTCGACCTGACTCACAGCGACTCTGTCGTGGTAAGTGCTGGAACGTGAGGCTTGCCCTTTCTTGGCTGTGGGCCCCTGGCCTGCACGGCTGAAGGCCTTGGTCACAGGCTACAGCTTGGGCTAAAGAAGGCATGCTTTCAGTGACTGGTGCTCAAGATGGAAAATGTTTCAGGAAAATCATTTGTTGTGACTTTATTGCTTAAACTAATCACATTAGTAAATCTCTGTGACCCTGTCCTTTACATAGCTGGCCATAAAGGCTTTTGGGGGGAACTCTGAGGCCCGATCTCTCTTTGGTCCCTGATTCTACACTTAACACCAGCTGTGTGACCTTGGGCAAGTTGCTTAGCCTCATTCACTTTGTCCATAAAATGGGGATAATGCCATCCATGTCAGTAGAGTATTGTGAGGATTAAAAGAGATCCTGTATTTGAGTGCCTGGCACCTAACGTGGTGCCCAGTAAAGCTGAGTAAATGTGAGTTTACACCCTCGCGGCTGGTGGGAATGGGGATATTTGCTCAGCGCTGCCAGTGGGAAATCTCTTGAGTCCCAGAAGCAGCTGCCTCGGAGGATGCAGGCCCCCTGCATTGCCACCGGATGCCTTGGTTGTGTCGTGCCTCCAGGGAGGGTGGCACCTGGGAGGCTGCTTGTGCCCCCTCCCACAGGGGGCATGCCTGCCCCTGTGCGGCCCTCAGGAAGGAGACCTGGTCTGGTCAGGGGACATGTGGAGAAGCGGTTCTGGCAGACTGGCTCCACAGGTCAGGGGTGCATAGCTGTGTGTGGGTCTGGGAGTCTGGTCAGCCCACAGACCCACATCCTGAGGACGCACTGGCCTCTTGGGATGCTTCTGCAGTGCCTTTTGATGCAGTGTGCAGTTGTGTGGAGTGGAGGTGGTGACACCCTGGACGGTCTTGGGCCAGTAGGGGGCAGGTGCTGCTGAGGGCTTTGGTTTGGTGGGGCAAGTGGGGTTGCTAGGAGCTGAGTCTTCCCCTTGGCCTTGGGGCTGTCCTGGCTGTGTTTAGAACCGTAGACTAGGGTTGCACTGAGAAGCTTCAAGACTTTAAAAGGAGAAAAGAGTGAGGACAGGGAACTGTCTTGACAAATTAAGAGGTTTAGACCCTGGTTAGTCTGAAACTGCTGGGCTGTCCTGTGGGGTGTCCTTCCCTCTCATTCCTCCCCTCCCCCCATCCCAAAGGCAAGGCAGCTGCCCTTGCTGCATCATCAGACCGTCCCCAGCAGATTTTGGATGAATGCTCAGGGGAGACCATGGCCCCCAAACAGAAGGCAGTAATTTCCCTGGAGACCGGTGGGAACTTTCTGAGATAAGCCTGAGCAGGTTTAGCTGTAAGTGGTCCCTTCCTGGGCCTGATTAGTGTGATTTCTAAGGCAGGGGTCCCCAACCCCTGGGCCGCAGACCGGTACTGGTCCGCGGCCTGTTAGGAACCGGACCGCAGAGCAGGAGGTGAGCAGCAAGCGAGCAAAGCTTCATCTGGGGCTCCCCGTTGCTCGCATTACTGCCTGAACCATACACCCTTCGCCTGCCACCCTGCCACTGGTCCACAGAAAAATGGTCTTCCACAAAACCGGTCCCTGGTTCCAAAAAGGCTGGGACCGCTGTTCTAAGGTACACACATTTGGGTTGGTTCATTCCGGATTTTCCGTGACATCTTCTGGGAAAATACCCGAATGAACTTTTCAGCCAAGCCAATACATACAGCTTTGCCCCTGCTCCCTGCAGGCTCCCTGAGGTCCTGGAAAGGTAGCTTAATTTGGTACCTTGGCTGCAGCCTCAGCCCAGTTGCTGATTAACACTTAAAAGTGCTGCCAGTCCTGAATTTCTCTAATACTCCGTGCCCGCCTGCAGTGTGCCAGGCCCTGGGGAGATGGCCAGGATTCTGCTCACAAGACCGCGTTTTCTGCCCTCAAGGAGACAATGACTGGCTTCTGTTGGGTGACAGACCCACATCATCATGTCCCCTTTTACGCCTTGGTTTTGTTTTGATGGCCAGTCTGCCCTCCCTACATGGGCTTCTTTTCTGAGCTTTCCAGCCTTCTTCCTGTTTCTCTGGGTGTGGAGAGTCACTGAGAGACACCAGGATGGGACGGCTAGAGTTGGGGGGGCTGCCCTGGGAGTGGGTGGATAGCCAGGGGCAGGTGGATAGGTGAAGGGGAGGCTCCCTTGAGAAGCAGGAGTCCTCGCTTCTCGTCCCAGAGGCACCAGCCAGTTTGGTCAGAGGACTTAACCTTCCCATGGCCTCAGTGTCCCCAGACATAGAATAATTGTTTTGGACTTAATAGCACCCCTTATTCTAATCATCCTTCATTCTTTGTTGGGGTTTAATAAATCCAAATGCCAGTTTTAAAATTTACAGTGAGAAGTATACCTGAGGCTGAAATTCTCACTCTCTAAAGCAGATCTACTTGGAAAACCTAATAGTATTATTAACTTGTCAAGGGGCATCTATTAGAGGAGTTACAAGTTTAGGGTTACCTCAGGCCCCGCCTACAGGAGAGTATGAAATGAATAAATGTATCGCTTCCCAAATTGGGGTAATCTTACCAGTTCCACCAGAATGCTGGGGGACAGGCTTAAGTGTACCACTTCAACCTCACCCGGGAGTAGCTCTGCATCTTCACATCCCAGGATCCAGGGACAACGTTAGAACTCTTGTGAACCCTCTTAAGACTGGATGTGAAACTACGCAGGCTGTGTTTTTCTAACTCTAAGGAATCCTAAACCCCTGATGAATTAGGAGAAATTTTAAAAGCTGTAAGGTGCAATGAGACCTTGTACATCTCTGCTTTGATACTTTCCCTCAAAATTTAACTTATTTTAGGCATTGCATACCCAAAAAAGGCCGTCACTGCTGGGTCCTAGGGTGTGTATATCTTTGATTGTCACTGTATAGTGACAAGCTGTTTTCCAGAGAGGATGTACCAGTTTACGCTCCCACCAGCGCTGGAGGTTCTTATGCTTCCACATCTCACTGCCACTGTAACTTTTAGTCAGTCTGGTGTTGCCTAGAGTATCCCACGTGGTTTTAATGTGCGTTTTCTCATCACTGGTGGGGTTGAACATCTTTTCATGTTTAGTGGTGTTTCATTTTCCTCTTTGGCGAATTGCCTGTTGCAATCTTTTTTTTTTTTTTTTTTTTAAACACTGAGTCTTTTTTTCTACTCATTTTTCTGTGTGATTGTCGACCTTGTCTCATTTTTTAGGAATTCTTTATAAGTTCTAAAAATATGAGCCTGCCATTAGTTGTGTTTTGAATCTGCTACTCAGAGGCTTGTCTTTTCTCTTTTTGGTTTATGTACAGAGGTTCTTAATTTTAATACAGTTGAATTTATCAATTTGTTGATGAAAATCCCATACCATAAAAATATGTTCCTCTATTCCAAAAGTTTTACTGTTTTGCGTTTCACATTTAGGTCTATAATCTATATGAGTTTTGTGTTTTTTTTTTTTTTAATTTGTTTTATTTATTTTTGGCTGCATTGGATCTTTGTTGCGGTGCGCGGGCTTCTCATTGCGGTGGCTTCTCTTGTTGCAGAGCATGGGCTATAGGCACGCGGGCTTCAGTAGTTGTGGCTCGCGGGCTCTAGAGCGCAGGCTCAGTAGTCATGGTGCATGGGCTTAGTTGCTCTGCGGCATGTGGGATCTTGCCAGACCAGGGCTGGAACCCATGTCCCCTGCATTGGCAGGCAGATTCTTAACCACTGCGCCACCAGGAAAGCCCTTTGTGTACGGTTTGAGATAAGATTAAATACCTCTCAGTGAAGATTTATAATATTCCCTGGAGTGATTTTGCAAGTCTTTGTTAGAAGATTTATTTCTAGATACATAGTATTTTAGGATGCTATAAAAAAAAAAAGGTGTTTAAATTTTTCACTCTTTTGTTTTTATTATTTGCTAATATAAAGAAATGCAGTTGGTTTTTCTTTTTTTAGTCTAACAGTTCTTAATCTGTAAATCTTTTTTTAAAAATTTATTTATTTTTATTTATTTATTTTTGGCTGCATTGGGTCTTCGTTGCTGCGTGCGGGCTTTCTCTAATTGCGGCGAGCGGGGGCTACTCTTCTGTTGCGGTGCGCGGGCTTCTCATTGAGGCGGCTTCTCTTGTTGCGGAGCACGGGCTCTAGGTGCGTGGGCTTCAGTAGTTGTGGCCCGCGGCCCCTAGAGTGCTGGCTCAGTAGTTGTGGCGCATGGGCTTAGTTGCTCTGCAGCATGTGGGATCTTCCCAGACCAGGGCTCAAACCCATGTCTCCTGCACTGGCAGGCGGATTTTTAACCGCTGCGCCACCAGGGAAGCCTTTAATCTGTAAATCTTTGAATTTCTGTGTACACAGAACAAGTTTTGGTTCTTCTCTATTTCCCTTTTTTTTTCCCTTGGCCTTAACACACTGGCTAAAAAATTCAACACTGGCTGAATAAAAATGGTGACAGTCATGGACATTCTTGTTTCATTCTAAATCTGAAAGAGTCCTTTCGGAGTTCCGCCACTAAATAAGACTTCTGCTGTAAGTTCTTTTGATTCATTTATATCCTTTACCAGAGTGGAAAAGTTTCTCTATTTCCTGTTTGGCTATAAGTTTCATCTTGAATCAATGTCGAAATTTAACAATTTCATCTAATGTTGCTTTTTCCCCTTTCATATGTTGAAGTGGAGAATTATGTTGGTTTCTAGTGTTAAACCACTTAAGCATTGTGGTCATGGCATTATCTTTTTATGTTGCTAGATTTGGTTTGCTAATGTTTTATATATAATTTTGCCTCTATTTTTATGAGTAAGATTGGTGGTCTGTAATTTTTCCTTATAGAGTTCTGGTATCAGCGTATTGGTATCTTTACAAAGTGAGTTGGGCACCTTTTTTTCCGTTCCACAGGAGATTTTGTAAGATTGGACTATTTCTTCCATGAATGTTTGTTAGAACCCAACAGTGAAGTACATAGAGTTTTAATAGATTTTGGTAATTACATTTTTTAGGAATTTGTTGATTTCATCTAAAGTTTTCACTTTTATTTGCATAAATTTGTTCATAATGTCTTATGTTCTGTGGAATCTATAGTGATGTCTCCTTTTTCATTTCTGATACTGGTTATTTATGTTTTCTATTTTTTTAGATTAGTATCACCAGAGCTTTATTAGATCTTTCAAAGAACCAACTTTTAGCTTTGTGGATCCTTTCTCTTGTAAGTTTTTCATTCATTGATTATTCCTTTCTTTGTTTGAGTTTATTTTGCTGTTTTTCTAATTTTCATCATTTCTTTTCCAATAAATGCATTAAAGATTATACTGTCTTTAGCTATATCCTACAAATTGTGTTACTGGTACTTTACATTTAATTCAACATTTATCAAATTTATATTTTTTAACTTCCAAATGTATGGGTACTTTCTTTTTGTTATTGATTGCTTGCAGTATTGGTCAGAAAATACATTCTGTATGTCAGTTCTTTGATACTTACTGGGTCTTGCTTTAAGCCTGGCTTGCCCCCAACGGCTGGCCTTTGCTAGATAACCTGCCCCCATGGCTCCTGCCTGGGCTTTGGTTTCTCTGTGGGGCTTTCAAAAGTAGGCTTCAATTTTTTAAGAATCCTCTGTGCTTTTTTTCCCCTCTGGATTACTGTATTCCCTATACTGTTGACCGAATTCTTCTCTTTTTTTGATACCTCTTTATTTAAAAATATGTATGTTTTATCTTGTTTTTGGTTGTTTTCAGTGGAAAAATGGATGGAAATACCAGCCTGCCATTTATTGGAAGTCTCTGCTTGTTTTCCATCCTTCTGTTTTCTTTCTTTTTTTATTTTTTAAATTAATTAATTTATTTATTTTTGGCTGCATTGGGTCTTCGTTGCTGTGCATGGGCATTCTCTAGTTGCGGCGAGCGGGGGCTTCTCTTTGTTGCGGTGCGCGGGCTTGTTATTGCAGTGGCTTCTCTTGTTGCAGAGCACAGGCTCTAGGTGCGCAGGCTTCAGTAGTTCCAGCACGTGGGCTCAGTAGTTGTAGCGCACGGGCTTAGTTGCTCCGCGGCATGTGGGATCTTCCCAGACAGGGCTCGAACCTGTGTCCCCTGCATTAGCAGGTGGATTCTTAACCACTGCGCCACCAGGGAAGTCCCATCCTTCTGCTTTCTTATCTGGTTTGATAGATGAATTAAAATTTTCAGACCACTTTTCATGAGCATTTGCAGTATGCCAGTCTCTCTGTTCCAGCTGGAAGTGATGCAGTGATGGAAAAGAGACTCACTCCTCTTATTAAGAAACTGAGTCTTCCAGGGGGAAGTTATTAAAAAGGGTACTTGCTTGGACTATTTTCCTTCATTGAATTTCAAAAGATTGTTTCTTTTAAAGTCAGGTTGGTTTTCCTGGAATCTTTTTTTGTTCTGTTCCCGTAGTGTACTAATGTATAGAGCTATTATACTCTGTTATACTCTGTACCTCACCTGGTTTATGATTTATGAGACTGTTGAAAGGGTCTGCTTGGTGAAGGCTTCCTTGCAGGCAGGGACAGAGCCTGGTCTGTCTCTGGCTGGGAATAGTAAAGGGCATGAGAGGTACACCGTGACTGCTAGAATGAGTGAATGAACCAGCGTAATTATATATGAAGGAAGAAGAGCCAGACATCATATCGAAGAATTGGGGAAACGAAACAGTTGTCCGTGGAATCTGATATGATTGCTTACTCGACTGGGATGTTCATGTCAGCACCAGTCTTCCTGGTGCTCGTGGCGGTGCTACAGTAAACGTACTCTGTAGTTGTGTGATGCGTGCACCTGGTGGATCTGAGGAGCATCCTTTGTGGGCACGGTGGTTGCAGATGGCTGTTTCTTCCAGTGGAACGATGTGCTGTGCTGCCTTGGAAGGTCATTTAAAGCAAGCGGCTCTCCGAGCTCCCAGCTGGATGAGCTTTCTTAGAAATGCCAGAGGTCAGCTTGCCTACAGAGGACCCCAGTGACCCTGCTACTTGGTTCCATTCTGTTGTTTCACCCCAGCATGTTGCTGTAACCCTAAGAATGCCAAGCGTTTTGTCCACTAGTAGAAGAAAGGCTTATCCTGCCCCACTGACCAGGAGTCTGTGACATGGGTGTCAGCGTTTGCAGGTGTTCTGAGGCTCACGTGTGCTTCAGAAGCTCATAGGGGCTCTGGGTGCCTGACCTGGAGTCAGTGTGCCCAGGTGTGGAAGCAGACGGCGCCGGTGCTACTGTGGGTTGTTCATGCCCCACGTGTCTCCTCCACTTGTCTCTAACACACTGCCTGTGGTTTATTCTAGAGTCAGGAAAGAGAAGCCAGGCTGAAGGTGGGGTGGAATGTGTGGGTCTGAGCTTGAGCCAGTTTGTCACAGTGTTGATTTGGCTGTTCATACTTGGGGACTGGGGAATTGTTTCCGTTTGGTATTTTGTTTCTTTGAAAGGCCTCTCAGCCAGATGAGAGGCCCAAGAGCTTGTATTATTCCTATTTCCATCTGTTTACTCCTAGAGTCAACATTTCTGAAGCCCCGATGCTTTTCCCCACCTCTGTCTCTTGTGCTAGGTAAGCACTTTGTTACCTGCAGGGCTATGGCCACGGGGAAGGGACATTCCAGAGCACCTGCAGACACCTGCAGAGTTCTTGATTTTTTCTTTTTTTTTTTGTCTGCATTGGGTCTTTGCTGCTGTGCGCGGGCTTTCTCTAGTTGCGGCGAGCAGGGGCTACTCTTTGTTGTGGTGCGCGGGCTTCTCATTGCAGTGGCTTCTCTTGTTGCAGAGCACGGGCTCGAGGCACGCAAGCTTCAGTAGTTGTGGTACGTGGGCTCAGTCGTTGTGGCTCGCGGGCCCTAGAGTGCAGGCTCAGTAGTGTGGCACATGGGCTTAGTTGCTCTGTGGCATGTGGGATCTTCCCGGACCAGGGCTCAAACCCGTGTCCCCTGCATTGGCAGGCGGATTCTTAACCATTGCGCCACCAGGGGAGTCCAGAGTTCTCGATTTGTTGCGATTCGGCTGCTGGGTGGCGGGAACACCAGTGATAGTATGTCGCCTCCATCAGCTAGGAGGTGGCTCCGGGTCACAGGAAGGCATGGAGCTGGGAGGCCAGGCTGTGGGGCCATTCTTCTCTGCCCTTCGGGCAAGAAGCCTCATCTCTGAGCTGTCCTTCCATTGCGCGTGGGGACAGAGTCATCACCGGTGAAGGCGGCTCTCTGGCCACCGGGTATTCATTTACCTAGTAGTTAAGTATGGAGCACCTGCTGTTGTGCCAGCAGCATCCTGGGCCTGGGACTTTCCTGGGGGCTCAGTGTTCAGGTCCGGCCCCGGCTTGGCACTGCCAAGAGGCGAGCTGGGTCTGACTCACAAGAGCCTGTGGAGACCTGGTTGCCACATTCTGGTGGCCTGGGACCCAGTGGCGTCACATTCCTTCCAGGTGCATCCACACCTGGTCAGTGGTCCTTCTTGGCAAAGGGCAGTAAAAGCAGTGTTGGAGTGGAGGAAAACTGGGGTCTTCCCTGCCCGCAGCAGAATTTCCTCCTGCTCTTGGCTAACTTCAGAGCTCCCTTTCTAGCCTTCATACGGACAGCACCTTCTGCCAGCCCCAGCTTCTCTTCCAGTTCATGGTCCTGGGGATGAAGTTGACTGTCGCCAGTTCCACGGTCACACTTCCCAGCTTCTTCTGGGGGGAGGGGAAGTGTCTTCAGTGGCTTCTCATCTGCAAAATGGAGATCTTTATGCTCAGACCTTCTTCCTTCCTGCGATGGCCATTTGTATTGGTCAGGGTTGAGGTTGGAAAAACCGAATCCACTCTAGTTATTCTGGAGCAGAAATGGATTTTAATACATGGGAGGGGGACTTCCCTGGTGGCAGTGGGCAGTGGTTAAAAATCCACCTGCCAGTGCAGGGGACGCGGGTTTGATCCCTGGTCCGGGAAGAATGCCACATGCCGCGGAACAACTAAGCCCGTGCGCCACAACTACTGATCCTGTGCTCTAGAGCCCGCGAGCCACAACTGCTGAGCCCGCGAGCCACAACTACTGAGCCTGCGTGCCACAACTACTGAAGCCCGCGTGCCTAGAGCCCATGCTCCGCGACAAGAGAAGCCACCGCAATGAGAAGCCCGCGCACCGCAACGAAGAGTAGCCCCTGCTCGCCACAACTAGAGAAAGCCCACACACAGCAATGAAGACCCAACACAGCCAAAAATAAATAAATTATTAATTAAAAAAAAATAGACACGGGAGGAGTTGCTTCGTGGTGTTGTAAAGGCTGGAGGAGCAGGTGTCTAGGAATAACTCCGGACATCTCAGCCTTGACGCACCATGGGAGCTGCTACCTCTGCTCCAAGCAGAAGGATGGGAGGGGGCAGCTACCACCTGTATTAATCTGTTCGGGCTCAAGGAAATGCTACTGTGTCTCCTTGCTTGGGAGGACAGACCTGGGCTTTGGACATTGCAGCCTCGGCCACGACTGCCTCTTGATACCCGCATCTGTGTCCACCTACAGCAGCTGAAATTGTCCTCCACCCTTCTGCCCTCCAAATAGCATGAGTGTGTCTCACTGAGGGAATTTAGTTCATGTCGAGAATCCCCACTGCAAGGGAGTTGGAATAGAGTTGAGCTTCCCATCTCTGCGGGGCAGGATGGTATGCCAGAAAGGGTCAGCCTCCGTGCCCCCTGAACGGCGGGGGGGCAGCCAAGGAGAGGTGGCAGCAGGGCTTTCAACAGCAGTCCTGAGAGCTCTCCTCAAGTAGCTGATCACACACACAAGCGAGAGGGAAAAGGGGTGCTACTGGTGATGGTGTAGACAGACAGGTCGTAGCTCAGTGAGAGACCTGACTTGACTGGTTTGAAACTGTTGCAGAAAAGAGTCTCAACAAGCTCTGAGTACAGGCACACCTTGGAGATAGTGGGCTCGGTTCCAGACCACCGTAGTCAAGTGAGTAAAGCAAGACACAACAGACCTTTGTGTTTCTCAGTGCATGTAAAAAAGTTGTTTGTGCTATACTGCAGTCTATTAAGTGTGCAGTCGCACATTATGACACTGTGCATTCCTTAATTTACAAGTACTTTATTGCTAAACGCGAACCATCGTCTGAGCCTTCAGCAGGTTGTAATCTCTTTGCTGGTGGAGGGTCCTCCCTCGAGGCTGATGCTGCTGACTGACCAGGGTGGTGGCTTCTGAAGGCCGGGGTGCCTGTGGGAATTTCTTAAAGTAAGACAGCGATGAAGTTTGCTGTATTAATGGACTCTTCCTTTCATGAACAGTTTCTCTGTAGCAGCAGTGCTGTTTGACAGCATTTTACCCATAGTAGAATTTCTTTCAAACCCTGCTGCTGCTTTATCAACTAAGGTCATGTAATATTCTAATTCTTTTTTGTTATTTCAACAATCTTCACAGCATCTTCACCAGGAGTAGCTTCCATCTCAAGAAACCACTTTCTCATCGGTACGAAGCAGCTCCTCATCTGTTCAAGTTTTACTGTGAGATTACAGCAGTTCAGTCACATCTTCAGGCTCCACTTCTAATTCTAGTTCTCTTGCTTTTTCCACCACATATGCAGTTCCTTCCTCCACTGAAGTCTTGAATCCCTCAAAGTCATCCGATAGGGTTGGAATCAACTTCTTCCAAATTCCTCACCCATGAAATCACAAATGTTCTTAATGTCATCTAGAATGGTGAACCCCTTCCAGAAGGTTTTTAGTTTACTTTGCCTGGATCCATGAGATAAATTACTGTCTATGGCAGCTATCCTTAGGAAATATATTTCTTACACGATAAGACTTGCAAGTTGAAATGACTCCTCGATCCCTGAGCTGCAGGACGGATGCTGTGTCAGCAGGCAAGACGACAACATTCATCCCACTGTCCGTCTCCATCCGAGCTCTTGGCTGACCAGGTGCATCGTCAGTGAGCAGGAATATTGTGAAAGGAGTCTTTTTTTCTGAGCAGTATGTCTCAGTAGTTTAAAATATTCAGTAAACGATTTTGTAAACAGATGTGCTGTCATTCAGGCTTTGTTGTTTCATTTGTAGAGCACAGGCAGAGCAGATTTAGCGCCATTCTTAAGGGCCCTAGGACTTTTGGAATGGTAAAGGAGCACTGGCCTCAACTTAAAGTCATCAGCTAAGGAGAGAGTCGGCCTGTCCTTTGAAGCTTTGAAGCCAGGCACTGACTTCTCTCTAGCTATGCAAGTCCTAGATGGTATCTTCATCCAGTAGAGGCTGTTGTCTACATTGAAAATCTGTTGTTTAGTGTAGCCACCTTCTTTAATGATCTTAGCTGTATCTTTTGGATAACTTGCTGCAGCTTCTACACCGGCACTTGCTGGCAATATGATGTCATGGAGATGGCTTCTTTCCTTCGGCCTCATGAACCAACCTCTGCTGGCTTCACACTTTTCTTCTGCAGCTTCCTCACCTCTCAGCCTTCATAGAATTGAAGAGAGTTAGGGCCTTGCTCTGGATTAGGCTTCAGCTTAAGAGAATGTGTGGCTGGTTTGATCTTCTATCCAGACCACTCAGACTTTCTACACATCGGCAATAAGGCTGTTACACTTTCTTATCATTGTGTGCTTACTGGAGTAGCACTTTTAATTTCCTTCAAGAGCTTTTCCTTTGCATTCACGACTTGGCTGACTGGCGCAAGAGGCCTAGCTCTAGGCCTGTCTCAGCTTTTGACTTGCCTTCCTCACTAACCTTAATCATTTCTAGGTTTTGATTTAAAGTGAGCCATGTGCAGCTCTTCCTTTCATTTGAAGACTTAGAGGTTATTGTAGGATATGTATTTTTTTAATATTTATTTATTTATTCATTTATTTATTTGGCTGTGCTGGGTCTTAGGTACGGCACGCGGGCTGTTTTAGTTGCGGCATGCAGGCTTTAGTTCCCTGACCAGGGATTGAACCCGGGCCCCCTGCTTTGGGAGTGCAGAGTCCCAACCACTAGACCACCAGGGAAGTCCCTACTGTAGGATTATTAATTGGCCTAATTTCAATATTGTTGTGTGTAGGGAGTAGGGAGGCTCAAAAAGCGGGAGGGAGTCATGGAACAGTTGTTCTGTGGAGCAGTCAGACACACATTTATCAGTTAAGTTCATCGCCTTGTATGGGTGAGGTTCATGGTGCCCCAAAACAATTACAGTAGTAACATCAGAAATCACCGATCACATCTTGCCATAACGAATATAATAATGAAAAAGTTTGACATATTGTGAGAATTACTGAAAAGTGACACAGACACGAAGTGAGCAAATGATGTTGGAAAAATGGTACCAATAGACTTGCTTGACACAGGGTTGCCACAAACCTTTAATTTGTAAGAAACGCGGTATCTGTGAAGCGCAGTAAAGCAAAGCACAGGTGTGCCTGTGGTCAGGCGATGGACTTGACAAGTTCTCGCTAGCTCGCTCTGTAGGCCTCGAACACAGGATTGGATTGATCTCAGTCCTTGGTGTATGCTACTCTCCGTAGTCCCTGCATGGCCTACTTTGGCTGTTTAATTATTTTTAATAAAGGATTAAGCACTGCAAACCCTTCTGCCAGTAAAGGCTCCGTCTCCGGCAGTAGCCCACGTGGAGTGAAGACAAGGAGAACGTGTGGAGCTGGTGGTGGGCTTCAGGCCCCTGGTGCCCCGTGGCATCGTTGTGATCTCACTTAGTTCTCACAGCAGCGACGGGGCGCTGTGAGCACTCGTGCCTCTGTTTTTCAGAAGAGGAAGTTGGCAGTTCCTGAGGGTACGGAACTTCCCCAGGTCACGCAGCTCCCAGAGACTCACTAAACACCTGCGGGCTGGGGTGCAGTGTGTCAGCTGCTGGGAGGCTTTGCTGCTCCCGAGGATTTTGCATTTGAAACACATGCTTCAATTTTATTGTTTAAAAGTTTAAAAGAATACAGAATATTTTATGTCAAATTAATTGTGTATTTCTCTCTTGTTTTTCTCCTTTTTCAAAGATTGTTGAAGGTGAGTGGGTTCTTCTCCTTCCTTGGGTTTGGGTAGAGGACTGACGAGGGTGCGGGGGCAGGGCCTCGGGCCTTGCCAGCTCTGTAGGTGCGGGAACACGCCCAGGATGGTGCCCTGCTCACGCCTGCAGTCAGTCCCCTTCCTGCTGAGGAGACGCCCCCTGGGCATCTGCACGCAGCAGGGGTGGGGGCTTCTCTTGGGAAGACGGGAGGGTGGTCTCCGTGCAGCTGGGACTGGCCTTTCCCAGGCACAAAGGAGGGTGGCTGGTGAGGGTGGTGGGACTGGGAGGCCCTGCCCTGAACATGGGCTCACATCTCAGAAAGGAGGCGGCCGAGGAGGAACGCCAGGAGGCTGCGGCAGGAGCACGCCGATAGCTGTGTGCTAAGCAGTGATGACGAGGAGCTGCCCAGGGACAGGGACGTGTATGTGACCACCCACACCCCCAGGAACGCCCGGGAGGAGGCCGCTACCGGACTCAGGTACCAGCGTGCCCGCTGCTCTGCTGCCGCCGTGCTGGGGACAGGCTCTCTGCCGGGAAGCTTCTGGATCCGTGGGACCCCATCGTCCCTGGAGTGAGGATCCTCTTCCTTCCTCTCCATATTTCAGTGGAGAGGTTGGGGCAGGAAGCAGGGTATTAGACATACTGGACCTTCAGCCCTGGGCTCAAGAAGGGCTCGTTGTAGCATCTGGGTGGCAGGTGGATCTGGAGCTGGGCTCAGCTGTTCCCACTGTGACCAGGGCGTGCCAGGCACCGGCTGGGCGGGTGTGAATAGCTCCAGGCTGGAGGCAAACCCCCACCACCTGGGGTGGAGAACAGACCCAGCGGCTCCCAGCCTTCTGCAACAGGAATGCTTGGAGGAAGGGGGTGCTAGGCACAGCCCCTGCCCCGGACAGGGAGGCTGGAAGGGGGCTCTGAGGGAGCATAGGCCAGAGGTGCGGGGCGGGGACAGGGCGACTCCAGTTGCCTGCGCCTTCTCTTGCCCCCATCTCTTTCCTCCCCTTTCTCATAGCCTCCCCCACCCCGCATCGGGACAGCCGGCCATCTTGTAAGTGTCCTGGGTGCCTGTGCTAAGGCAGGGTCAGTGGAGGCTCTTGTAAGGGGATGTGGGCTGCTTACGTGAAGCCACTTAAGAGTAATTGATGTTTGCGCTTGCTGAGGAACTGACATGAGCACTGTGATTTTAGGCCCTCTGGTACTGTCAGTTGTCCCATCTGCATGGACGGGTACTCGGAGGTAAGCAAACTTAGCTGTGTCTTCCCTGGTTCTGGTTTTCACACTGCTTCAGTGAGAGAATTAGATGAGCGAGCGCTCCTCACTGGGTGGGCTTTGCTGCCTCTGTTTTGCAGTCACGCTTGCGTTGGCACGTGGCTTGGCACACCTCTGTGAAGGGGGAGGGTGCCGTCTGCTTGGGCCCTACGGTCCTGAACTGTGGGCTGCCCTGGGCAAGTGCATCAGTCCTGTGTGTTCCCCACCTGGCCTAACTGGAAGCTACTGGTGTTCAGTGTGGCCCCAGGCCCTAGGGCACTGCCCCACTGGGTGCCTGGGGGCTCGTCAGACCCCCTTGGGCTGTCGCTGCCGGAGACTGGCTGCTGCCTCTGCTCTCGGCCTCAGAGGCACCGCTCGTCCTTGCCTGAGCCTGCAGAGCAGCGTCCTAGTTCTCCAGACCACCTCCCTGCTTTCCCTGCTGCAGCCCTGGGCCCCCTCCTCGCACTCGGCATCTTAGAGATGGGCGGGAGTGGACTCTCTGGGGGCTCCCGCTGCGCTGGTACAAGGCCAGACGTGAAGCCTGTTCTTTTCTCTGTTTTCTAGATTGTGCAGAATGGACGTCTCATTGTTTCTACAGAATGTGGCCACGTCTTCTGTAGCCAGTGCCTCCGTGATTCCCTTAAGAATGCTAACACTTGCCCAACTTGCAGGAAAAAGATCAACCACAAACGGTACCACCCCATTTATATATGAAGTGTTGAGCTGCTCAGGAGAGACGGATGGACAGACAGAGCCTGGCTGGGTTCTCTACGGCCTCACGTGGGCTATCTGCCGCCACTTTCTTGAGCTCAGAAAGACTGTTTCAGAATCAACGTCTGTAAAGTAAACTGCTCTCTTGTTTCCAACCCCGTCTTTGACCCCTTTGTTACCTCTAGTTTGATGCTGAGGAGCTGGACCCAGGGCCCCCCAGGCCAGGGTCTACATCTGCTTCTTCGGGTAGTCTGGTTCCAGCGTAGGAGAGAGGGAGTCAGGCACATTGGAGTTGAGAATCGTGGTTCCAGCCTCTTTCCGGAACCTGCACGTTTGCCAAGAAGTTTTCCCCATTTGGAAAGTTTGTCCCAGCTTCCTACTGGCAGTGTGTCGAGGGCTGGCCCCGGTCGGAGAGCAAACAGGTCCGCCCAGCTCTCCTGGGCACGCTACCTCCTCCCAGGCATCTGCCCACCACAGTGACCAAGCCAGACAAGGTCCATCTGGCCTGAGGATCCCAGGTGCAAGCATGGCCCCGGAAAGACCAACCACTGGACTTTTTTTTTCTTCCCTTTGAGTTTCAAAGGTCACCCGTGATTCCGCCTGCATTGATGTCGGGTTCCTGCAGATCACAAGGACCTCTGCAGGGCAATCCCCAGTCTTCTAAGAACGAAATGTGCAATAAAGCCTGTTCTTTGCCTACTTTTCAGCAGCCCAGGAGATGTAGCACTATTAGTGTCCTTCAGAGGCCTCATGTCGCCTACGGAGCAGTGCCTGTCTTGCCCCGTCTGGTTCACCACCTGTTCTCAGGAACTTTACCCATGCCCGAGTTCACCTGGCGCAGGCCGTGCAAGGTCAATGGGGCAGGCACGTCGTCGAGTATCCTCTCTGTTTTCTGATAAAAATCCATCTTGTGTTTACCACGTGCCCTCCGGTCCTCAGTTCCCACTGCCTAATGTCTACTCAAGCATAGACCCTGGGCGGTGGTGGCAGTAATTGTGGCCTTATTAGCCGCCCGTGTCCATGCTGTTGCCCAAGTCACAGCCGACCTGCGTTTAAAAGACCTCGGCTCTCCAGACTTGAGCTGGGCAACCCCACCCCTGCAACTGACATCCATTTCCGAAGCTGCTCTTCTGGCCACTGGGCTTTGATCCTTCGGGCTTTGATTGCTCCTTAGGTTTTGGTTGGCAAAGTACGGTGGCCTCTCCCTGCCAGGGGCCCAGATAACACCCTCTGCTCGACTCCACGTGGGTAAAAGCCTCTGGTCTCAAGGAGGCGGAAGGTGGCCCGAGCTGACCTGAGCTGCCCCCCGCTGCACAGGGCTTGCCTCCACCTCTGTACCCCTCCTTCCTCCGAGGCCTTCAAGCCAAACCAACAGCCTTTTCGTGTGAAACATCTTCGAGGTGGAAAAGGGGCCGCCTCTGGCGTTGCTAGCAATAACTGACCTTCAGTTTCTCCTTCTGGAGGAGCAGGGACTGAGCACAGAATTCACTTTAAATGGGGCTGAAGGAGTATCCCTCCTCTGTGTGAAAAGAAAATTGTTTCATTCTTCATTCTGACTTTTTAACTGTTTGGCTCACTGCCAGTTCGTTTGAGGAAAGTACTGTTTTCTACTTGGGAGTCGAGGAGGGCAGGACATCAGTTCTCATCTGCGTGCTGTGCAGCGTGTCTGCCCTTCGGTTGGACGTCATTGCCATTGAGTTCCTTCTGGGCTTCATGGAATGCTCTTTCTTTATGTTCTAACAATACCCAGACTTCAGGAGCCAAGACAACCGTGCAGCCAAAATTTCTTACGTTTTATGCTTAAGGACAAATGGTTGATCATAAAAGTTGTATTCCTTCATACTAACTTAAGTTGGAAAAAAACGTTTAGTTTCTACTATTCAGAAGTTGCAAAACAGGAAAAGGTTGATACGAAAAATCCTTTCCCTCCCTCCGTGTACATAGTTCAAATCTTTCTTTGTTACGTTTAAACTATATCCATGTATGTCAGTCTGTTTTGGACTCCTCTGCTAGTGTTACAGGTGGAAATAAACCATCAATTTGAACCAGGTATCTTGTTTGTGCATTCATTTGCTCTTTTGGATCAATATCACCCCCCACCCTTACCCAAGGTGTGTGATTCCTGTCTGCCTCATGTTTGGTGTATTTTGCGACAGTATGTGTGCAAGAAAGTTGCTTGGTCATCTACTGACCCAGAAGCCAGCAGGTAAGAGGTCATTCTTGGAGCAGAACCACAAGTCCAGGCCCTGGAATCCCTAAACGAGCAGAATCTTAACCTCAGGCCTGAAGAAGTGAGGTTAGCTGCGGGCTGTCTGCTCAGTCTGGCCAGAGCCAGCTCAGGAGAGGAGCTCTGAGCAGTGTGGACTCGGACTGACCTGGGGTTCTGGCAGTGCAGCGCACCTGCCCCAACCACTGTATACGGTTCGCCCTCCGCGTGGGAGTGGGGGCCCAGGAGTGCATGGCGTGCCTGTTAGAGCCCCAGGCAAGCTGTGCGGGGAAAGCTGAAAAGACAGCATGGGCTTGGCTTACTTCCCAGAGAGTAAGTGATGGGAAAGCTGGCCTTTGCCTGCCTGCTCTTCTCCATTCCTGTCAAATGGTCCCCAGAGAGAGAACAGGCTAATGTGCTGGGTGCTTGGGGGCACAGAGGTGCTAAACTTCAGAGGCCTGCCTGCCTTCTGTTGGAGACCACCAGAGACAAAAGTACAGTTATTCAAATGCTTATTGCACATTTGCCATGCTCCTGGTACCACACTTGGCTTTGGTGGGTATTGAGAAACCCAGCTGCATCCCTGCCCTGCTAGGCTGTACATCATCGAGGGAGACAGTTCCCCAGGCCAATGGAAAATAAAACTGGCAAAGGTGAGGTACAGGAGTCCAAGAGAACAGGAAGGGATGCTCAGCTGTGCTCCTCAAGGTCTGAGACTTGTCTAGGTAAAGAGAAGAGGAAAGGGTCCTTGAGTGCAGATCCCAGGCCTGGCGCCCTCCCAGTGCACAGGCCTCCCGAGACCTGAGGGTGTGATGGACCAGACACTTCCTTGGTGGCCACCCTAGACCAGCAGTGTCCTGAAGCCAGGAGCCAGGTGAGGCCTCCATCCTCGGCAAGCCCAGGGAGGAGAGGAGAGTCCCATGGAAGGGCGGGGAGTGTGTGCCCCCAAAGCTGGCCACAGAAGGGGCTTGTTTCTAGGTTTCTTAATTTTGAAACTTAAGTGGCGTCTTAACTACCTTTTTTTGTTGTTGCCATATGGAAATGTAATTGGTTTTGTAGATTAGTTGTGTAAGCATTCTTGCCAAAGTCTCATTCTAATTAAGAATCTGGATTCTGTTAAATTCTCTACGTTCACAACCGTATCATCTGCAATGAAATGTTCTTTCTAATTCTTGGAACTTTCTTTTTCTTTATGAACTTGTTAGATAACTAACAGGTAATGGAGGTTCCTTTTCCAACCACGAGATAGGAGTTTGTATTTTATTTCTGCTTTATTTTGTCACAATGGATGTATCACCTTATTGGTTCTTTTTCTACTTCTACTGAGACAGGATTTTCCCCCTTTAGATCAGTTAATGTAGTGTATCACAGTGATTCTTTTTCAGTGCACACCAGCATATTTCATGGGTAAATCGACTTTGTTCATGATGTTTTAGCTTACACATTTCTTACTTTGTTTTGCCAATATTTGGTTTAGGGTTTCTATATATCCATGTTCATGAGTTATATTGACCTATCATTTTCTTACACTGTCTTTGTCAGGTTTTGGTTTCAAAGTAAGTTCCCTACAGTGAGACTAAGGAGAATTGTCTCTATACCCTGGATTCGAATTATTTGTTCCTTGAATGTTTATTAGAACTCAGCAATAAAATTTCTGGGCTATTATTTTTATTAAGGAAAGATTTTAAAATACTGATTTGATTTTTTAATGTTTGGGAATTATTCACATTTAAGTCAGTTAAGTTACAGGTTTCTGGGAATTTGTGTATTTCATCTCTTTACAAGTCTTTGGTATAAAGTTCAGAATATTCTCTTGTAAGCTAATTTGTCTCTGCAGCATCTTTTTATCATTAATACTAATTTATGCTTTCCCTTTTAATCAGTTTTAGAGATTTGTCTGTTTCATATTCTATTTATGTTAATTCCAGTACCCAGAGTCTTTGTGGGTCTAATTCTGAGGCCTTATATTCCGGCTGGCTCTTACTAATGATGACTTCTTTCTTTGTGTGTTTTGTAAACTTTTTTCTCCCTTACTTTGAACCCAGGTAACTTGGTAACTATCTGAAAACTCTTTGAGACCTGAATTGAAGGTGGGTTCCTCCAGAAGGTATTTACCCTTGCTTTTATGAGGTGTTTAAGGCTTAGTTACCAACTCAAGGCCACTATATTTATTTATCTTTTATACTGTGAAATATACCACACAAAAAGCACACCTCACTGAATTACTTCAAAAGTACAGTTCAGTGAATTACTATAAAGCAAAGGCCTGTGAAACAACCAACGGCAACAGTAAACTATTACCGACACCTTAGAAGCCCCTTCTTATCCTCCCTCCTGGTCAGTACAGTCTGCCTTTTCCTCCAAGGTAATCGCTATTCTGACTTTTATGAACATCACTCCTTTAACTATAATTACAGTTTAATTACCAAAACACACAATCCTAATCACGTACTTTACTTTTGCCTATTCTTTGCACTTCAAACAGATGGAATTGGGGACTTCCTGGCGGTCCAGTGGTTAAGACTCTGCGCTTCCACTGCAGGGGGCACAGGTTCAATCCCTGGTCGGGGAACTAAGATCCTGCATACCGCATGGTGTGGCCAAATTAAAAAATAAATAAATTGATGGAATCACTCAATGTGTATTTTGTGGAGGGGGGGGTGGCCTCTGTTGCTCAATATTATATTTGTGAGATTCACGTTGTGTAGTTCATTTTCCTTACTGTATAGTATTTCATTAGATGAATATGCTTCAGTTTATCCATTCTTTCATTAATTTATGTTTTTTGCTATTAGTAGCCAAATGTGAACATTCTGTATATCTCTTTTGGTGCAGTTTTGCTCACATACCTGCTGGACATATACTTAAGTGTGAAATTACTGGGTTATAGGGAATGAACATTTAGGAGAACCCACAAATATGTGGACATTAAACAACACACTTTTAAATGACCAGTGGTTCAAAGAAGAAATCACAAAGGAAATTAGAAAATACTTTTGAGAAGAATGAAAATGAGAACACAGCATACCAAAACATGGGATGCAGTGAAACCAGTGCTCAGGGGGATAGCCATAGCTATAAATGTCTACATTAGAAGATCAAATCAATAACTGTATGCCTTAAGGAACTGAAAAAAAACCAAACTAAACCCAAAGCTAGCGCACAGTTACAGTACAAATTCAGCAAAGTTGTGGGGTATAAATTCACAAATCAGTTGTATTTCTATACACTATCAACGATCTGAAAGGGAAATAAAGAAAATTCCATTTTCAGTAGCGTCAAAAAGAATAAAATACTTAGGAGTAAATTTAACCAAGTAGGTGCAAAATTTGTACACAGACATATGCATCCCTACAAAACATTGCTGAAGGAAGCAAACCTAAATAAATAGGCATCCCATGCTTGTGGGTTGGGAGACAGTATTAAGATCGCAATAGTACCCAAAGCAATATAGTATAGAATCAGTGCAGTCCCTACCAAAGCCCAATGGCAATTTTAATAGAAATTTGTATGGAATTTTAAAGGACCCAGGATAGCTAAAACAATCTTGAAAAAGAAGTTGGAAGACTCACTTCCCAATTTGAAAACATTATAAAGGTACAGGAATCAAAACAATGTGGTGCTGACTTAGGGACAGACATACAGACCAATGGAGTAGGATTGACAGCCCAGAAATGAATCCTCACTTTTATGGCCAAATGATTTTCACAAGGATTTCAAGACCATTCAATGGAGAAAGAAAGGTCTCTCCAACAAATGGTGCTTGGAAAATTGGATATTCACGTGCATAAGAATGAAGTTGGTGGGGCTTCCCTGGTGGCACAGTGGTTGAGAATCTGCCTGCCAATGCAGGGGACATGGGTTTGAGCCCTGGTCTGGGAAGATCCCACATGCCACGGAGCAACTGGGCCCGTGAGCCACAACTACTGAGCCTGCACGTCTGGAGCCTGTGCTCCACAACAAGAGAGGCCGTGATAGTGAGAGGCCCGCGCACCGCGATGAAGAGTGGCCCCTGCTTGCTGCAACTAGAGAAAGCCCTCGCACAGAAACGAAGACCCAACACAGCCAAAAATAAATAAATAAATTAATTAATTAAAAAAAAAAAAGAATGAAGTTGGGTCTTTAAACAGTATATAAAAATTAATGAAGAAATGGATCACAGACCTAGATTTAAGAGCTAAAACTATAAAATTCTTAGAAAAAAACATGAAGGCAAATATTCATGACTTTGGATTTAGCAAAGTTTTCTTATATATAACACCAAAAACACAGGCAACAAAAGGAAAAATTAATTTGACTTCATTAAAATTAAAAACTTTTGTGCATCAAAGGATACTATCAGGAGAGTGAAAAGACAACCCACAGAATGGGAGGAAATATTTGCAAGTCATCTATTTGATAAGGGCCTAATAACCAGAATATATAAAGTGCTCCTACAACTCAACAAGAACAAAAAAATCAGCCCAATTTAAAAATTGGCAAAGGACTGAAATAGATATTTCTCCAGAGAAGACATACAGATAACCAGTAAGCACATGAAAGGAACTCAGCATCATTAGTCATGGGTGAAATATGTATCAAAACCACAGATACCACTTTACACGCACTGGCTATTATCAGAAACACAGAAAATAAGTGTTGGTGAGGATGTGCAGAAATTAGAACGCTTGTGCATTACTGGTAGAAATATAAAATGATGAAGCTGATCTAGAAAACAGTTTGGTGGCTCCTCAAAAAGTTAAACACAGAATTACCATGTGTTCCAACAATTTCTCTCCCAGATAGATACCCAAAAGAATTGACTCAGATACTTGGGACTCAGGTATTTGTATACCAATGTTCATAGCAACATTATTCACAACAGCCAAAAGGTAGAAACAACCCAAATGTCCATCAACAGATGAATGGATAAAGTGTGGTATATCCATACAATGGAATATTACTCAGCCTGAAGAATGAAATTCTGATACATACTTACAACATGGATGAACCATGATAACATTATGCTAAGTGAAATAAGCTAGACACAAAAGTACAAATACTGTATGATTCTACTTACATGATGTATCTAGAATAGGCAAATTCATAGAGACAGTAGAGTAGAGGTTACCAGGGCCTGGGGTTGTTATTTCATGGGTACAGACTTTCTGTTTGGGATGGTGGAACATTCTGGAAGTGGATAATGGTGGTGGTTGTACAGCATTGTGAATGTAGGTATGCCACTGAATTGTACACTTGAAAAGGATTACAATGGTAAATTTTGTATTATTTTACCATAATTTTTTAAATGAAAAAAATACTAGCATACTATTATCATTCATATATCTATATATAAAGTCATATATATATGCATATATATATACACACACCATTTGTATGTCTTTGGTCTTTATTCCTCCATTTCAATCTGGAATAATTTTCCTATTGCCCATAGAATTTCCTTTAGTGTTTCTTTTAGTGAATTCCTGCTGGCAATAAATTCTATTTTTGTTAATCTGAAAATGCCATTATTTTACCTTCATTCTTGCATGATATTTTTGTTTCTGAGTAAAAAATTACAGGTTGCTGTCTAATATGGTTGCCATGAGCCACATGTGGCTGCTGAGTACTTGAAACACGATGAATCCAAGTGTAGAGAGGCTGCAAGTATAAAACACACACAGGGTTCCGAAGACTTAGTATAAAAAAAAAGAGTATTAAGGTATGTTGTTAGTAATTTTATATTGGTTACATGTTTTGGTCATGATATTTTGAATATATTGTGTTAAATACATTACAATTTTTAAAAATTATAAGTTGACAGTTTTTTTTCCCCAATTACTCTTTGTCATCCTATTGTTTCCTAGCTTCATTTCTGTTGCAGTCATCTGTCACATACCTTTGAAGATATGTGACTATTTTCTTTGGCTGAGTTTTTTCTTTGTTTTCAGCAGTTTAGTAATGATGTGCTCAGGTGTGGTTTTGCTTGTTCTTATTCTGCTTGGGGTTCACAGAGATTTTTGAAACTGGGTGAATATCTCACCAATTTTGGAGAATCTGCTTCTGTGGCATTCTCTCTTCTTGTCTTTTGGGACACCAGTTACACATGTTAAACTTTCAACTGTGTCTCATGTATTTTTTATTCTCTTTTCTGTTTTATCAGTTGTTTTTTTTCTCTCTGTGCTAACTGTTTTATATTGAATTCTAACTCATTAATCCTCTCTTGTACTGTGTCTAGTTTGCTATTAATCTATTGAAGTCAATTTCAGTTACTTTTTCAGTTCTAGTTAATTTCCTTATAGATCACAATTCTCAATTTTTTCATCTTTTTTTATACCTTTTCCTCTATTTTCTTGAACATATTAATTATAGTTATTGTATAGTCTTTGCCTACCAACTCCAATATGTGACTCACCTATGAGTTTTTGTAGTCTTTTGTCTTTTTATTTTCAGTAAAATGGCCATGTGCCTTGATATGCCTAGAAATTTTTAATTGAAAGCTGAACTTGTCCATAAGAAAAAAAAATCGGGGACTTCCCTGGTGGTCCAGTGGTTAAGAATCCACCTGCCAATGCAGGCAGGACATGGGTTCCAGCCCTTGTCCAGGAAGATCCCACATGCCGCAGAGCAACTAAGCCTGTGCACCACAACTACTGAGCCTGCACTCTAGAGCCCATGAGCCACAATTACTAAGCCCACACACCTAGAGCCCATGGTCTGCAACAAGAGAAACCACCGCAATGAGAAGCTGTGCACCACAAAGAAGAGTAGCCCCCGCTCACCACAACTAGAGAAAGCCCACACACAACAAAGAAGACCCAGTGCAGCTAAAAAAAAAAAAAAAAAATCATAGAGGCTGCAGATGCTATTTTCCTCTGCTAGGCGAATGGAGCAGGTGTGCCTCACCTTCATGTGGCCGTGCACTAAGCTACGTCAGGGCAGTACTGCAGTTTGGTAAGGTTCTGTTCACCACTGGCTCACTTCCACCTTTAGGATACTATTAGGGCTTCCCACTGAGCACTGGAGCACCTGTCCCTGGTTAGTCCTCATCTCAGCTAAAAGGTGGAGGAGAGATACTTAACAGCCTTAGGCTGTATGTGAGAAACAGACCTACTGGTATTTTAGGGTTTTTTACTATGTTGCAGTCTGAAAAATATAGTTTGTCCAAAATTGTTTTTTGTCTCCATACATGATTGACAGTTTGGCTGGCTACACAATTCTATTGTATATCTGATTTTCTTTCAGAATTTTGAAGGCCCTGCTCCACTATTTAGCTTCGAATGTTACTGTTAAGACATTTAGTGAGGTTCTTTTTTCCTGCCTTTTTTTTTTTTTTAATGTGACTTCTGTTTTTCTTCCTGAGCATTTTAGGCTGTTTTTTTTTTCATCTCTGGTTTTCTACAGTTAACCATCTTCCTTGGTGGGCTCTTTCAATCTGGACATTCAAGTCCTTACTTCTGGTAAATTGTATTATTTCTTTTTAAAAATTTTTGTTTATTTTTCACTGCGTTGGGTCTTCGCTGCTGCGTGCAGGCTTTCTCTAGTTGTGGCGAGCAGGGGCTACTCTTCATTGCGGTGCGCAGGCTTCTCATTGCGAGGCATGGGCTCTAGGCACATGGGCTTCAGTAGTTGCGGCGTGCGGGCTCAGTAGTTGTGGCTCACGGGCTCTAGAGCGCAGGCTCAGTAGTTGTGGTGCACAGGCACAGTTGCTCCGCAGCATGTGGGATCTTCCCGGACCAGGGCTCGAACCCGTGTCCCCTGCATTGACAGGTGGATTCTTAACCACTGAGCCACCAAGTAAGTCCCTGTATTATTTCTTTCAAAAGTTATTTCCCTTCATTTTTTCCCCTAAAATTCTTATTGGAAAGTTGCTGGACCGCCTGGATTGAGATTTTGTCTCATTTCTCTCTGATTTTCTGTGTCTTTTTGTTCTGCTTTCTGAATAATTTCCTTTATCTTGCAGCCCTTCTATTGAATTTCTTTTACAATTTTGGCTATATTTTTAATTTTCAAGACTCCTTTCTTAAACATCTGAGGCTATTAGCAGTTTTTGAAAAAGTTTTTGATTCCTTCCATTAACAGTTTCTTTGCCTGCCCCCCTGCACACACATTTTTTCTATCCACACTTGAGCCATTTCTTAAATGACTGGTGATCTTTCACTGTCCCTTCATGTTTACAAGTGACATGTTTAAAAGCTGATTAGAAGCTCCAGGTGGGCAGAGCTTTTGACCTGTGGGCTTCAATTCTGGGTGAGCATCAAGAACTGCCTGATTCTTTGGGATCCCCAAACATTAATATGCCAATTGCTGCTCTTGCATTGTATAGTTTCTACAGAGAATTCCCTGTGCTCTGCTTGGGGGTGGAAGCCTGCTGCCATAGTTCTGCCTGGGGCAAGGAAATGGCTTGAGCAAAGGTGCTCAACTGTTCTTTCTGCAGACTTAATAAAGCCAGAAATTAGAAAAGGCTTTCTAGGTAATGATTCATTATTATGTAATGCTCCCTGGTTATGAATTGTGAGATTATGAACTTATCTAATTTTTCTTATAAAATTGTTTTGTGTTACTAGTACATATTTATATCTTGGTTAATATTTATTGCACATGAAAGTAATAAAACTTGACTTTTACAAAAATATCCAACATATGCCGCCTTTTCCTGTAAGTGGTTCTAAGAGCCTTCCAGATCATGAGGGTGCTTTGAGTGGCCATCTCCATGCCTAAATCCTCTCCAAGGTCACTGCCCACAAGTCCCTGTGACCACTTGTGCTCCTGGCAGACTGAGCTGCTTTTACTTTTAAGAGTATATATAGACCTTTCTGGCCCTATGTCCTGCATTCTCCCTTGTGATGGTTAGTTTAGGTCAACATGACTGGGCCTTAGGGTGCCCAGACATTTGGTTAAACATAATTCTGGATGTGTCTTGAGAGTGTTTCTCGATGAGATTAACATTGGCATTGGTAGACTGAGTAAAGCAGATTGCCCTTCTCAGTGTGGGTGGGGGACTTCCCTCGTGGTGCAGTGGTTAAGAATCTGCCTGCCAATGCAGGGGACATGGGTTCAGGGAGTCCGGGAAGATCCCACATGCTGAGGAGCAACAAAGCCCGTGCGCTGCAACTACTGAGCCCACGTGTCGCAACTACTGAAGGCCGCACCTGGAGCCTGTGCTCCGCAACAAGAGAAGCCACCGCAAGGAAGAGTGGCCTCCACTCGCTGCAACTAGAGAAAGCCCGCGCGCAGCAACGAAGACCCAACGCAGCCAAAAATAATTTAAAAAAACAAAAACAAAAACACACCTGTGGGTGGGACTCATACCATCAGTTGAAGGCCTGGATAGAACAAAAAGACAACTCCTGTTGCCTGAGTGCCTCTGAGCTCGATCATTTTTTTCCCTACCTTTTGGAATCAAACTGAAACATCAGCTCTTCCTGGGTCTCAAACCTGCTGGGTTTTGGACTAGAACAACTCCACTGGCCCTCCTGGCTCTCAGGCTTTTGGACTTGGACTTGGACTACACCATTGGCTCTCCTGGGCTTCCAGCTTGCTGACTGAAGGTCTTGGGACTTGTCAGCCTCCATCACTGTGTGACCCAATTCCTTATTTTATATATATATATATATATATGTGTATATATATATGTGTATGTATATATATATATATCTCCTATTGGTTCTCAAGGGGGTGAAAATTGATTCTTAAGAGGAGAAACAAATCGTAGATATTACAATGGTTTGCGGCCCTCCCAAAGCTCAACTCTACCAGACAAAATCTTATTCCTTAGTATTTTCTCCTTAGTATCTTAATTTTTCCTTAGCGGGGAGACAATGAAAAACAAAGGTTGAGAACCACTGCTTCATGCCTTTGCTTCGTAACTTCTGTCCGCCAGGAGCACCCTCTCCACCTGCTGCTCCAGCCTCCAGTCTCGCTCCCCTGACATCCATTCTCAACACAACAGCCAGAGCTTTCTCAGAAACATACATCCTACCGTGACAGTCCCTGCTCAAAACCCTGCATGGCTCTCAGCTGTATTTAGAATAAAACCCAACCTTGCTTTTGTTGGCTCCTGGGACATGCTGAGCTTTCCCCTGCTTGAGTCTCGCACTGCTGAAAGTCCTTTGCTCTGACGGTGATTGGCTCTGGTTCAGCTCACCTCCTCAGAGAGGCTGCTCCTGTCCCCACGCGCCAGAAGGACTCTTGACTGTATCACCCTGTGCTCTGCTGGAACACAAAAGTCACACCTGAGCCACATCTGAATTGGAATCTGGGTCCTGCCTCTGACTATCTGGGTGACTTTGGGCAAATCCCTCACAATCTTTGAACTTTAGTTTCTCATCCATAATATAGGGCTAATGCTGCCTATCTCGAGAATGGTTGTGTGGATTAGATGAGATGATATAGCAGGAGGCAGAGTGGCTGGTGCATAATTGCTTGACAAACGGTCATTATTATGTCATTCATTCATCCAGCAAATACTGGATTGATGTGTGCCCAGCCCTTGCCTGGCAGGAGCTGGGGTTCAGAGGTGCAGGACGCAGACACTCCCATGCTCCCCCCGGCCCAAGACTTGACTTCTCTGGGGATACTGGTGAGCACCGAGAACCCCAATCCAGCGCAGTGTGCTCTGACAAGCGAAGGCACAGGGGCTGTGCGAGTGGGGAGTGTCTGACCCAGCCTGTATGGGGAAGGGGGCAGCCCAAAACATTGCCCACCCAGTGGGGTGCTAAGGCAGGCACCCCACCCACCCTCTCAAACTCTACCTTCAGCAGCAGGGTCATTCAAGACACTCCAGGAGGGGTGAGAGGTCTTATTCTGCCTACATAACATGGAATCTCTGAAAGGCTTTAAACAGAGGGCTAATTTGATCACATTGGCTCATTCCGGTTGTGGTGCGAAGAACGGGTCAGGGGATTGGAAGGCCGCGGCTGCAGCTGGGGCAAGGGTAACGGCCAGGCAGTGAGACCTGGCAGGCCCAGAGCTAACGGTGGGGAGCCCAGGCAACAGGGCAAATGGAGGCCCTCGTACTATACATCCTAGCACCAAGCTCCTCTGCATCTCGGTCCCGTAACCAGCTATGGAACCAAAGAAGGGAACAGATGTCTTTTGTGTCTGGATGTTTGTGATGGGTGGGACCCAGGCGAGGGACTCCTGTGGTCCGGGTCTAAGGGCAAAACTGTACCTGGGGCTTGCTGATGATGGGCAAGGGGCCCAGGAAGGAGGAGGGTCCAGACGGAGCGGCCCCACTGGAAGGCCCGGGAGGGTCTGACGGGGTTCGTGGCCTGTGCGGTGGGGTGACTGCGAGGTCGTGAGACAGGGCTGGACCGCCCTGGGACCGTGCAGCGTCGAAAGGCACCGGGAGGCCGGGCGACGGCTGCACGGGACCTCAGGGAGAGGGCGAGCTCGGAAGGGCGCCTCCGGGCCAGGGGTTCTAAGCTAACGGCAAGGTCTGCCGGTTCGCGGCAACCCCAGCGCCCAGGGCGGTCCCCGACCCGACGGCGGCCCGGACCAGCGCTTTCCAGGCGCCCTCCGGAACCGCCTAGCCCACGAGGAGGGTCATTCTCGTCCCAGTGAGTCACCTGGACACGGGCGAGGGGCCCGGCCCAAGGTCACAGAGCCAGCCAGTGGAGGAGGCGGATTCGAACCCGGAGCCGGGCCAAGGTCACAGGGCCTTTCCTGGCGGGCCAGAGCCGAAGCTGCCCGCCCGGCGCATCCCAGGGACCGGACCGGCCTGCGGACCCGGTGGCGGGGGCGCGGGGCGCTGGGGCGTCTGGGAGCCTGTCAAAGAGGCGGAACTCCTCGCCGCCAGCCTTGTAGTTCATCCACCGCGGGCGACGCGGCCCTGAGCTGGCCGGGCCACTCCGCCCAACTACAGGTCCCAGAAGGCCGCGCGGCGCGGGTGGGGCCGAGCGGCGAGAGCGCGGGGTGACGTCACCGCCGCATCCAGCTCCCCTGCCGCAGCCTCTCGCAGCGTACGGGCGCTCGGTCGCGCGCGGCCTGACGGGAATCGTGGTCCCCGCGTCGGACGCCCCCAGCGGCAGAGTGGGCGCGCGGACCCCAGCTCCCGGCGTGCCCTGCGTGCCGGCGCAAGTTAACGGCGGGCGGGGAGGGCGCGGCAGGGGGGGGGGAGCGGCGCTCGGGAGGGCGGAGTAAGGCGGGGGGAGGAGGGCGCCCACACCCCTCCCCCTCCCCGCCGCTCCTTCCCCCTCCCCCGACGTAAACTGGGATCCCTTTCCCCTTGTGTCCGCCATATTGGACTCTAACTCTGGTCAGCGGCGGCGCCGGGCCCGGTGGACTCGCCGTTGCTCCCGCCCAGCGGCCGCCCCGCAATTCCCGCCCGCCCGGCCCTCCCCGCCCGGAGGCGACCCCGCGCAGCGCCCCCCGCCTGCGGCCGGCCGGAGCGCCCCGCCGCTGCCTCAGCCTCCCCGCCTTCCCCGCCCTCCGCCGCCGCCCGCGGCCCCGCGCCCGCTCCGCGCCCTCCCTGCCCGCCCACCCGCCCGCCATGAGCCCGGCCGACGCCAAGCGCGGGGCCAAGCGCCGGAAGAACAAGCGGGGCGGCGGCGGCGGCTCGGGCGGTGGCAACGGCGGCGCGGGCGGCGGCAAGGCCGGCCCGGCGGCGGCGCTGCGCGGCTCCCAGGCCACGGGCCTGGCAGCCCCGGGCGGCGCGGCGGCGGCCAACGGGCCCCTCGGCGCGGGCGCGGGCGGCGCCGCCCCCGGAGGCTACTTTGAGGTAAGCGGCGGTGGGGCGGGGGCGGGCGCGGGGCGGGGGCCACGGGCGGCGGGCGCCCTGACAGCCTCCCGCGGGGCCGGCGAGGACCGCGGGCCGGGGTGGGAGGCGCCGCCGACCCGCGCCCCGAGCCTCGGGCCGGGCTGCAGCGCGCCAGGTGCCGCATCTCCCGGGAGCGCGGCGCCGCCTGCCCACCTGCACGGCGCTGTCACGGATCCGGGCTGGTGCCGTGTCGCCCCGCACCGAGGTCGTCCTTGAGGTTACTCGGGTGCAATTCCAGAATAATTGTGAGTCAGGTGACGAGCGGGGCTTCCCTCGCGGTGCCCACCTCCTCCACGCCTGGCGAATGATCATCGGGAAGTGCCTCCTAGAAGTTTTCTTGTTCTTCTCCAAAACGGTCATTTGAAAGATAACCTGACAGTCTTCGGAGGTGGCGGCCCTGGCTCTTCACCCCTGCTTTTAAAAAGTTTTTAGAGGTAATTGGTTGTCTGGTCACTCAGGTATATATTTAGGGTTTGAACTTAAGGAATTTGAGTAGTAATATTTTCTGTTTTCCTTTTGAAGGCAGCTAGCACACACTGCCTCTGCCAGTTGTGGATTGCTGCCACTTTTATTCCGCTCTTGGTCACAACACTTTACAAGACACAGTACTGGTACGTGGGTATGCAGTTGGCAGTCATTTCCACTCATTCAATTGTCTCCTGAAAGATAATGGGTTTTTTCAAAAGTTATGTTGTTAGGACTGTTAAATTAAGTTGTTTTAAAGATATTTGCAACAGTAACAACAAAAGCCTCATCAGGAGTATTTATTTGTGTGCCAAATTCCGAGACAGAAATTGTTTTATGCGGGATTCTAAATGTTGTGTTGGAAACAATGTGTAGTGAGAGCAGATAAGAAATCATTGCATATGGCATGGCTCTCTGATGCTTATACTATTATACGAATACACAGTGTTCTCTGCAGTTGGAGCTTCCTTTAGATTATGTTGTCAGATTTGTTTTGGGTGCTGGGTTGTAGCCCTGGAGGTTGCCATTTTCCAGTACACTGGAGAGCGAAACAGGTGTAGTGCTTGGGATCCAGGGTGAGGCTTATGCATTTGCATCGACGGAGTGTAAATTAAGGGCAGTGTTTGTTGCTGCTGGGGAGGGGAGGCTGGGAGATCTGCCTAAACAAATTCTTTACAAAAGTGTTTATAATATTGGCTGTAGTTGGGTGTAAAATACACCCATTTTTATTGATTTAATAAAAATTCTTATACTAGCCTTTCATACCATTATTTCAGGTTTAATAATTCTCCATTACTTTGCAATATTTGGCTAAAATAACCGTTCACTTATTCTTTTTTTTCTAATTTCTTTTTCATAATTTATTTTATTTATTTATTTTTGGCTGTGTTGGGTCTTCGTTGCTGGGCGCGGGCTTTCTCTAGTTGCTGAGAGCGGGGGCTACTCTTCGTTGCAGTGCGCGGGCTTCTCACTGCGGTGGCTTCTCTCGTTGTGGAGCATGGGCTCTAGGAGCGCGGGCTCTAGAGCGCAGGCTCAGTAGTTGTGGCGCACGGGCTGAGTTGCTCCGCGGCATGTGGGATCTTCCCGGACCAGGGCTCGAACCCGTGTTCCCTGCATTGGCAGGCGGATTCTCAACCACTGCGCCACCAGGGAAGCCCTCAGTTATTATTCTAATTACACTTTTTGAACTCACATAACCATACATCTAGTATTATTTTTGACAGGACTGTTTTCTGTTAAACTTATGAATCCAGAGTTTTGACCATGACCCACTATCAGCAATAAAATATACCACACACACACTCACACAGCAGGTTTTACAAAATAATACTCTGATACTTTTTGATCTTTTCTATTCCGTTCAATTTCATTAATAAAATGCTGGTTGTATTTTATTAATGAATTATTAATATTATTTTACTTATGTACTGTTGAGTTGTGACCCGAACCTTTAAAAACATTCTCTTTTACTATATTTTAAAGTTTTAAAGCTATGTCTTTAGTTTTAAAATTTCTTCACAAGTGTCTTAATAATAGTGCATCAAAGATACTCTTTATGGTAACAGGGTGATGCCAATCACAAAAATTCTTCATGTAATTCTGAAACCTCTGAATTGTTACCCTACAGATGGTGAGCTTTTTGGGACACCTTATCTAGAGCAGAACAGGCACCCAAGACAGCGTTTGTCAACAAGTAATGGTGAATGGGTACTGGCCCTGCATTTCCCAGAGAGGCTTATGATTCTTGGGGTGCATGTTTCCATTTCATATTGGGTCACCGGGGCAGAAGGTGTCTAAGAGAAATAAGAGTGGAAGGACTGTCTTGATTCTCAGGAGGGGTCTTAGGCCCACTGCCCAGTGTGCTGGGCACAGCACTGAGCGTTAGACCCAGGACCACCTTCATCAGAGGCGGCTTCTGAGGCAAAGAGGGCATTTTTGCATGTAGGTGGCTTCTACAAAGAAATGAGGGCTGTAGGATAAGTAGGAAAACATAGCTTATAGAGTCTTCGGCCCACAACAAAACTCTGGTGTACAAAGCTCAGGGGACACAAACTTGTTAGGTTCTGTGCCCTCAGGCACAGCCTCACACGCCCCGGTTTTCTAGGTGGTACGGCTTCCTGCTCCTAGGGTTGTTGGAAGAATTAAACGCCTGGAGGCTGGAAGGTGCTTACACAGTGGCTAATGGCACACAGTGCTGTGCATGTGCTTGATGGTCGTTTTCAGGAGGCTGGCCTGGCTTGCTTTATAGGGCTCTGCTGCAGGATGTTATTGATGAAGCTTTCCCACTTGTGAAATGATGATGTAAAAATGATGACATGCGTCTTGGACAAGTCCCGCTCTAACAGCCTAGTGTGGTGGTCTGCTCTAATGTGACAGTAAAGGGTTAGCCCTGAGTAAAAACTTGGTGGGTGACGGGTATCATGAAAATATCTTACTTTTTTGCATTTCTATTTTAAAACGTAATTTTCATAGTGTTCATGATGTATTAAGAAAGAGAGAAGCTTACAAAATAGAAAACAGTGTTTGTGGGAATTTCCTGGCGGTCCAGTGGTTAGGAATCCAAGCTTTCACTGCTGAGGGCCCGGGTTCAATCTCTGGTCCGGGAACTAAATCCTGCAAGCCGCATGGCATGGCCAAAAGAAGAAAAAAGAAAACTAAATCCTGCAGGCGCCATGGCATGGCCATTTTTGTAAAGTGTCTGTGTGTATATATGTTTGCATAGGAAAGTCTGATAAGGTATACACATCAAAATATTTTGTGGTGGAAGTTCTGATGGCTTTCTTTTTTCCTTTTTGCACATACCTCAAGCTTTAAGACTTTTCTACAATGAACATTACTTATGGAGCAAAAAGGTGAATGATACTTTTACAACCTGATATTACCAACAATTTTTCTTTTTCAAATAAAACTGGTTTTGGCTTTTCCCAGTCTTTAACAGTTAAACATTTAGGTATTTACACAAAATAAAAATATTTATGCCATCAGAATTCTGTAGTTGAATCGGTGTGCAAAATTAAGTCATACACATATTATTTACCAAAATTTTTGTATTGTGGAAATTGATCCGTGTTATTAGCTATTGGGATATCAAATTACACAAAATTTACACTTTTGGAGGGCTCAAATGGGAATTTAGGGCTACTTCTGTAATGCTGTTAGAGGTTTATAAAAGGAAGCTGTTTGGGGTAGGGATCAAAGTACATTTCAAACAGTGATATTACAGTTTTAAAGTCAGAGAAACATGTAGTGTAGGGAGCATTTGTAATAACGTAAATCCTCTTTCATTGCTGAAAAGGTGGCAAGAAGGAGATGTTATTAATGTTTGCAGGCCACCATACAGTGTATCCTGTGGTCAGATGGTGTGATTATTGGTCTTGGGGTATACTGGGATGCACTTAGAGGCCTTCCCTGTGTTGTAGAAATAGCTGCCGTGACGAAATGAGGTTTAGTCATTACTCTGTCTAGTGCACATTTGCCTTAGTGACCTGAGGAAGTAAAGATCTAGAACCTTTCGTGATTTAGCTAAGTTTGACAGTGGGTAAAGCTGCAGAGAGCATCTCTGTGATGCAGTATTCTATGTATGTGTACATCCATGGGACCAATATTTCAACATACAGAATATAGATAAAGCATATTCCCAGTACCCTAGAATGTGCCCTTGTTCCCTTCCTCGTCATCCCTACCACTGTTCTCATGTGTTTTGCCTGCTTTTGAATTTCACTTGAAAGTACTCTGTGCTGGTGCTGTTTGGCTCAACATGATGTTTGAGATGCATCTGTGTTGTTGATGTAGCAAGTCATCATTCTTTTCCATGGCGTGCAGTTGTCCACTGCGTGAATATTCCACAATTTATCCATTCTAATGCTGATGGACATTTGGCTTATTTTATTTTATGGCTGATATGAATCAAGCTGATATGCACATTCCTGTACATGCTTTTGGTGGATAAGAGTGTTCCTTTTTGTTGAGCATATACCCGAAGTGGATTTGCTAGGTATACCTGTGGTTTGACTTTAGTAGATACTGTCAGAGAGGTTTTCTAAGGGGTTTTACTGTATGCTAATCAAAAAAATTAACGTGTAGTAAAATATATTTTGTATGTATGTATATTGGGCTTGTGGCATGCGGGATCTCAGTTCCCTGACCAGGGATTGAACCTGGGCCACAGTAGTGAAAGCCCGGAATCCTAACCACTAGGCCACCAGGGGACTACCCCGAATTTGTATTTTTTGATGTACAGTTGTTTGGACTTTAACACACGTGTAGATTCATGTACCACTGTCGGGATACAGAGCAATTTCATTACCCAGAAAGGCTCCCTCCTGCTGTTCCTGTGCAGTCACACTCTTCCCCCACCCCTAAACTCTGGACAGCCACTTACTGTGCTTTTGTCTTCTGGGGAAGTCATATAAATGGAATCATACAGTATGTAACTTTTTTTTTAAGTTTTTTTTTTTTTCGATGTGGACCGTGTTTAAAGTCTTTATTGAATTTTTTACAGTATTGCTTCTGTTTTATGTTTTGGTTTTTTGGCCGCAAGTCATGTGGGATCTTAGCTCCCCGACCAGGGATCAACCCCCATCCGAAGTCTTAACCACTGGACCACCAGGGAAGCCCCTAGTATGTAACTTCCTGAGGCTGGTTCCTTTCACTAAGCTTAGTCACTTTGAGATTCATCCAGGTTGTTGCAGGTATGAATAGTTTGTTCCTTTTTACTGCCAAGTAGTATTCTGTTGTATGGCTGTGCCACAGTTATCCATTCTTCTATTGGTGGACGTTGGGGTTCTGTTAGTGTTTGCTGATGATAAATAGAGCTGCTCTAAAACATTTGTGTACAGGTTTTTGTGTGAAAGTAAATTTTCATTTCTCTAGGGTAGATGCCAAGGAGTGGGAGCAGGGTCATGTGGTAACATTATAAGAAACCGCCAAACTATTTTCCAGAGTGGCTGCACCATTTCGACTTCCCACCAGCAGTGATGAGAGTTCAGTTGCTCTGCATCCTTGCTAACACTTGTTAATGTCAGTAGATATTATTGTAACCATTAATAAATAGGTGTGTAGTGGTGTTGTGGTTTTAATTTACATTTCCCTAGTGACTACTGTTTTTTAAAAAATTAATTAATTAATTTTTGGCTGCGTTGGGTGTTCGTTGCTGCGCACGGGCTTTCTCTAGTGGTGGCGAGCGGGGGCTGCTCTTTGTTGCGGTGAGCGAGCTTCTCATTGCGGTGGCTTCTCGTTGCAGAGTACAGGCTCTAGGTGCATGGGCTTAGTAGTTGTGGCTCTCGTGCTCTAGAGCACAGGCTCAGTAGTTGTGGCACATAGGCTTAGTTGTTCTGCGGCATGTGAGATTTTCCTGGACCAGGGATCGAACCGTGTCCCCTGCATTGGCAGGTGGATTCTTAACCACTGCACTACCAGGGAAGTCCCTCCCTAGTGACTACTGTTATTGAACACTTCATTTGTTTATTTGCCATTCTTGTATACTCTTGGGTGAAGTGTTTAAGACTTTGCTTATTTTTATTTATTTATTTATTTTAGGATTTTGCTCATTTTTAATTGAGTTGTTTTATTTTCTTAGTTTTGAGAGTTCTTTATAATTCTGGTTATGAGTCCTATGTCAGATTTGTGATTTGCAAACATTTCCTTTCAGTCTGTAGTCTTATTTATTTATTTGTTTATTTATTTATTTATTTGGCTGCACCAGGTCTTAGTTGCGGCACGCATGTGGGATCTAGTTCCCCAACCAGGGATAGAACCCAGGCCCCCTGCATTGGGAGCACAGAGTCCCAACCACTGGGCCACTAAGGAAGTCCCTGTAGCTAGTTTTTATATTTTATTAACTGTCTTTTGGTTTTTTTTTTTTTTGCAAAGAAAAAAATTTTGATGAAGTTTGGCTTCCTAGTTATTTCTTTTTTGGGTCATACTTTTTGGTATCACGTCTAAGAACTCTTTCTTTTATAAAATCTCATGTTATAAAGATTTTTTTCCTATATTCTAAAAATGCCATAGTTGTACATTTAGATCTGTGATTTATTTTGAGTTAATTTTGTATAAGGTATCAGATTTGGGTAGGGGTTCTTTTTTTTTCTCCCCCTATATAGTTGTCAGGTTTGTTCCAAACCCATTTGTTGAAAGGATACCCTTTCTCCATAGAATTGACTTTTCACTTGTGTCAGAAATCAATTAACCTTACTTGTGTGGGTTATTTCTAGACTGTTATTTTGTTCCATTGATCTATGGGTCTATCCCATTGCCTATGCCACATTGTCTTAATTACTGTGAGTCTTAAAAAATTAACAAGGTGGTTCCTCCAGCTTAAAAATAATTGTTTTTGCTATTTAGTCATTTTGCTTTTCCATGCATTTTAGAATCAGCTTGTCTGGGTCTACAAATAATTCTGCTGGGCTTTGATAGGAGTAGCCTTAAATCTGTAGATCAGTTTGATGGAGAATTGACATGTTAACTGTGTTGAATTCTTCCAGTCTGTGAACATGGTGTGTGTTTCTGTTTATTTGATTATCTTTGATTTTTTTAAAAAATTGAGATAGAATTTACGTATAGCACATCTTTGATTTCTTTCATCAGTGTTTCGTAGTTTTCAGCATACATATCCTGTACGTGTTTTTTTAGATTCATAAATTATTTCATATTTTTTGAACTTTTGTAAATGGTGTTTTTAAGAATTTCAGTTTCTTTTTATTCATTGCTGGTATATAAAGATGTGATTAATTTTTGTGTTCAACTTTTATCTGTTGATCTTGCTAAAATCACGTATTCTGAGAGTTTTTTTGTGGGTTTATTGAGGTTTTCTGTGTAGGTAATCGTGTCTGTGAATAGTGAATTTTTTTGTTTCCTATTCTGTATGCCTCTTATTTGTTTTTTTTTCCTTATTGCACTGGATAGGGCTTTTAGTACAATTGCCTTGTTTCTGACTTTAGGGGGAAAGCATTCAGTCTTTCACAATAAAGTGTGATGTCTATTGTAGATTTTTTTGTAGATGTCCATTATTATGTTGAGGAAGTGTCTTTCCATTTCTAGTTTGCTGAGAATTTTCTCAATAGGTTTTAAAATTTTCCAAGTGGTTTTTGAATCTACTGATATAACTGTGTGTTTTTTCTTCTTTAGTCTGTTAATGTGGTAGATCACATTTTTGATTATTGGATATTGAGCCAGCTTTGCATTCCTGGAATAAACCCTGCTTGGTCATGGTATATTACTCGTTTTAAATTAATTGCTGGATTCATTTTACTAATATTTTGTTGAGCATTGTTACATCTATTTATTATATGGTATACGTAAGTAGTTTTCTTACATTGTCCTTGCCTGGCTTTGGTGTTAGTATAATGCTGGCCTCATAAAGCAAATTAAGAATCGTTCCCTTCTATTTTAGTAGTTTGTGCTTTTCAAAGAATTGGTCCATTTCAACTTAGTTGCTGAGTTTATGTGTGCAGAATTGTCAGTAGTGTTCCTTTTATCCTTTTAATGTCTGTGGAGGTCTGTGTCCTCTCTTTGATTCCTGATATTGGCAATTTGTCTTCTCTCTTTTCTGCCAGTCTTGCTAGAAGTTCATCAAGTTTTTAATCTTTTTAAAGAACCAGCTTTTAGTTTTGTTGATTTTTTTTTTCTATTATCTTTCCTTCTTGATTTCATTATTTAAAAAAAATTTTTTTTAATTTTTATTTTATTTGTTATTCTTTGCCTTATTTCTTTCTTTGGGTTTATTTTGATTTTTCTTTTCTAATTCCTTAAAGTAGAAGCTTAGATTATTGATTTGAGACTATTTTTCTTTCTTAATATACATATTCTCAATATATATATTTCCTTATATATATGTGTGTATATATATATTTATATATACACATGCTGTAAACTTCCCTCTTAGCCATAATTTAGCTTCATCCCACAAATTTTGGTATGTTGTACTTTCATTTTCATTCAGTTTAAAACATTTTCTAATTTCCCTTGAATCTTCCTGTTTGTTTCATGGGTTATTTAAAAGTATGTTCTTTAATTTCCTGTTATCATGTTACTGTGTTCTAGTCTAATTCCAGTATGGTCAGAGAACATGCTTTTATGATGTTAATTATTTGAAGAATTTTAAGGTTTTATGGTCTATCTTGGTGAATATTACTTACGCACTTAAAACATGTATATTCTGCTATTTTAAAATTTTTATTTGTTTATTTATTTATTTTTGGCTACATTGGGTCTTCATTGCTGCATGCGGGCTTTCTGTGGTTGCGGTGAGTGGGGGCTACTCTTTGTTGCGGTGCGCGGACGTCTCGTTGTGGTGGCTTCTCTTGTTGCGGAGCACGGGCTTCAGTAGTTGTGACGCATGGGCTCAGTAGTTGCAGCTTGCAGGCTTAGTAGTTGTGGCACATGGGCTTAGTTTCTCCGCGGCATGTGGGATCTTCCCGGACCAGGGCTCGAACCCGTGTACCCTGCATTGGAAGGTGGATTCTTAACCACTGCGCCGTCAGGGAAGTCCCTATTCTGCTATTATTGAATGGAGTGTTCTCTCAAATGTCAGCTAGATTTTTTTTGTTTAATGCTATATTCTTTCTTTTTAAAAATTTGTATTGGTGTATAGTTGATTTACAATGTTGTGTTTCAGGTGTACAACAAAGTGAATCAGTTATACATTAATTCTATATTCTTGATGATTTTTTTGTTTACTAGTTCTGTCAGTTGCTGAGGGAAGAGTGGTGAAGTCTGGCTAAAATTGTGGATTTCTTCATTTCTCCTTACAGTTTGTTTAGTTTTTGCTTCATGTACTTTGAAGATCTGATGTTTGGTGCATATACATTTATGATTGTTATGTCTTCTTGGTGACTTGACCCTATTTTTCATTTATGTTCCTCTTATCCCTGGTAGTTTTCTTGGCTCTAAAGACTGCTTTGTCTGATACTAGCATAGCCATTCCAGCTTTCTTTTAATTGGTATTTGCATGGTATATGTTTTTGTTTTCTTTTCCTTTTTACCTACCTATATACTTTTATTTGAAGTGGGTTTCTTATAGACAGCTGCTTGATTAATTTTCATTAATCATTAATATTCATGTTTTTACCTTTACTTGTATTTCATTTACTTGGAATATGCTTATTAACTTGAGGCCTTTTTTCCTGGCTTGATTACTAATTGAATATCTATTTGGTGCTAGTGTGGGGTGCTTCTCTGCATTGTATGACTCTGTTGGACCTTTTTTGACCCTATGGGCTTTCTGAATACAGATGGAGACACAAGGTGACTTTATTTTAGAGACCATATAATCAGAATGAGCTGAAATTGAGTAATTTGTATCTCATGAGCCTACAAGACATTTTTTTTTTTTACAATTCAAATCAATGTTAGTTTCTAGGTTATCTTTGAGTAATTCCAGTAATATTTGTGGCATTGAATTATCACACCTCCTGTGGAAATTAACTTTTTCTCATTCATACAACACAAAGAACATTTTTCTCTTGATTTGAGTACATTTTTAGTTACATCTTGAAACTGAATGAGAAGTTAGGGAATTTAACTTCCGATGACCCAGGATTTTTTTTAACAACCTTTTTATTTTGGAGTAATTTTAGACTTACAGAAAAGTTTCCAAGTTAGTATAGAGAGTTCTCATAGTCCCTTCACCCAACTTTCCCTAATGTTGACATCTCCCTTAACTTTTGTACATTTGTCAAAACTAAGAAATTAAAATTGGTACAGTATTGTTAACTACAGACTTCACTTGCGTTTCACTGATTTTTCCGCAAATAACCTATTTCTGTTCCTGGATTGAATTCAGGACACCACATTGCATTTAGTGACCTAGAATTTTAATTATATTTAGCTGCCTCATCTATGAAATGGGAATATTGGTTTTTATTTTCCTCAAGAATGTTCTATAAAAGCTAATTAGTACTTATGTTTAAAATATAGTAGTAATATTATATTAATTTTACTTATTTATTTTCAAATTGTATTTATTTTTGGCTCCATTGGGTCTTCGTTGCTGCACACGGGCTTTCTCTAGTTGCGGTGAGCGGGGGCTACTCCTCGTTGCGGTGCGCAGACTTCTCATTGCGGTGGCTTCTCTTTGTTGTGGAGCACAGGCTCTAGGTGCATGGGCTCAGTAGTTGTGGTTTGTGGGCTCTAGAACGCAGGCTCAGTAGTTGTGGTGCACGGGCTTAGTTGCTTCACACATGTGAGATCTTCCCAGACCAGGGCTCGAACCCCTGTCCCCTGCATTGGCAGGCGGATTCTTAACCACTGTGCCACCAGGGAAGTCCCTATATTTATTTTAAAATTCACTGAGATCGTTATCTATTTAATAGTTTGCTACAAGCTTATTTTTTTCTCTAGAAGTGCTTGGCTGTTATTCCACTGTGGTGAAAGTAGCCCAGCAAGGGAAACACTCTCTACAAGTTCCTGCTGAGAGCTTAGCCCCCTCTTTAGAGATTACTGAAGGGGGTGACCTGTCAGTGCAGGTACATCCCTAGTTGATGCTCAGGACAGCTTAGAGAAGGGAGTTACCAGCCCTTTGCCAAAGCTGTTTGGTTGCCTTGGATAAAGAAATTCCATAAGTGAATTCTTGGTTTTCCTTATAATATTGTTGTTGGTTTCTGTTTTTAAAAACATAAAAAGCAGCATCACTCATTAAGTGGCTTAAATTGTAGTTACTATCAGTATTCTCTATTTTTATTTTTTTTCTTTTGGCTGCGCCAGGTGGCTTGCAGGATCTCAGTTCCTGGATCAGGGAATGAACCCGGGCCACAGCAGTGAAAGCGCCGAACCCTAACTGCTAGACCACCAGAGAACTCCCCAATATACTCTTCTCCTTTAAAAGAACAATTGTATTTCACTTGTAAAAAGAAAAATAGGAAGGTTGGATCTGTCAACCAGTCATTCCAATTACATGCCTCTCTACAAACCATGATTTGATACTCCTTTGCGTGTTTGCACATTTACTGATGCCCATACCAGTGTTCCAGTTGGAATGCTGGGATTGGCAAATCATAGACTCATAGAACTTTAGAACTGGGCGGGACAACAGCAGAACACACATTTATTGCTGAGACAGTATTTGCTAGCTGAGGAGAGTGAGGCCCAAAGAGTTGACTTTGAAAAATTCTTTTAATTGTCCTAGCGAGGGTCCTCTCTTGCACCTTTCAGCTCCTGGTGGCATTTATTACTTATCAGTAGTCACCCGAGATATAAAATCCTCCTGTTATTCTAGTCTTGCTTATTCTCATCCCAGCCTGTACATCTTGTCTGTCTCTAAGTCAGGCTTTGCTACTACTTTCTTCACCTTTTTTACACATAAACCTGCCGCTGGCCTGAGTAGCTGAAAGCCTTCGCTTTTCTTTGATGGGACCTTCACTCGTTCTTCCTGCTGCGCCTTGTCTGCCAGACTCTGGCTGACAGACAGCTTCTCATCCTTCTTGCTCTTAGCTAGCTTCCTTCTGCCTTGCTGTTCCGCTGCTGCCACCACCTTTGTCTGGCACCGTAGTAGCCATGTTGCTCTGCCTGTACGGCGCGGCCTGCATAGCGTGAACGGGCTGTGTCCTCTGTGCCTTTGCTGGTGCTGCTTCTGCGCAGTGTTTCTCTCCCTTCATTGCCCAGTTGACTGCGGTCTCTCCAGGAGGAGGTTATGTGCCATCCGTCTGTGTGGGAAGTGTTGCCTTCAGCACCGTAGGCCAGGCTGTTGCCTCCCTCTGGGTTCCCTTGGTACCTGTCCTTAGCTTGGCCACGGCCCTGGGTTAGGCTGGATTGCACTCCCTGGCTTATTGGAATGTTGTCTTTAAACCGTGCTCTGTGGCTTACTCGGCATATAGTACATACTCAGAAAACGCTGCTCTGGGATCCAGGCTAGCTGAGGTGAGCTCCTGCAATTTCTCCCTCTTTCCCTTTTTTCTGAAATGTGTTGTCTTTGTCTTCTAATTTGGAAGAAAGCATTTGTCCTTTTTTTCAGTTAATCCTATACTCCAGAGGTTCTTAACTGATAGATTTGAGTGAGTCTGTTAACCCATGGGAACTCAGGGCAAAATTTGTGTGTGAATATGTTACCTCAGGGTCTTTTCCATAGCTCTCTGGGTCTTGAATCTTTTCTCCTCTCTTGGGTTGTTTTCCATTCAGATTTTGAGTTTACCATTTTCCCTTTCCCCTTGGTCTGTCTCTTGACCTTGCTTAATCATTTTAGGCACATTTCTATCTGACATTGTCCTACCCATTGCTGCCAAATCACTTGAAATAATGGATAGTAGTACTGGTTAATGATACTGGTTAACACTGCTTCTACTTCCTTCACCCTCAACTCCTGTTTTCCTCCCTATCTAGCTCTTTCATCTACCACTTTAATCAGCCTTCCCAGAGATCATTAAGTGATCATACTTAAAAAATCCTGTAGTTGTTTTTAGATTCTGATATCCTTTGAGCTTGTTGCGTCTGACCTTGATCATACATGCCTTTCTGGAACTCTCTTTTGCCTTTCTTTGTATGACCGTGTCCTGGTTCTTCTCCCCCCACACTTAGCAGCACTAACTTTGTTACAGGTGAGTCTATGTCCAGTTCTTCCTCTCAAGTTCAGACTTACACTTGATATTTTTACCATGTGTTGGTAGAGATTTCTGATCATAGTTAGAAACTCACATGGTTGATTAAGTCTACCATTATGGTTGTGCTCACTAGAATGATGGCAGAGGCCTGTGTTCCCCTCATCTGTGCCGAGTGAACTCAGCTTGTCCATGTTTAGACTAAACTCTTCTTTCCACATTACAAAGTAGTGCTGAGGTATTACTGGTTTGTTTGCTAAAAAATTTATCAAGAAGCTTTTTTCTAAAGATCTCAGGCCAGTTGTATGTGGTTGTACATTGGACACATCTCTCAGGTAAGAAGATTGTGGTAGGTAATCTTGACGTTCTTTACAACTTTATGATTCTCTGGTTGTCACTCCTTTGGTCACACACTTTGAGAGACCACGCATTGCCCACTGCAGGGGTCTCGAACGTGTGGTATACGTCAGAGGCCCATGCGGAGTAAGTAGGATGCTCCTTGGTGCTGCAGGAAGAGCATGTTAATTTTATGCTTTCAAGTAAGACATTACACTTTACAGAGATTTAGTATGTGGATCGAGAAAGCTGTTAATAGTTAACTGATACCCTCACTTGATCTGTATTTCAGAATCATGAGTCCTGCGTGATTTCTTTTTTTTTTTTAAATAATCTTTTATTTATATATTTATTTTATATTTATCTTTGGCTGTGTTGGGTCTTCGTTTCTGTGCGAGGGCTTTCTCTAGTTGCGGCAAGTGGGGGCCGCTCTTCATCGCGGTGCGCGGGCCTCTCTTGTTGCGGAGCACAGGCACCAGACGCGCAGGCTCAGTAGTTGTGGCTCACGGGCCCAGTTGCTCCGCGGCATGTGGGATCCTCCCAGACCAGGGCTCGAACCCGTGTCCCCTGCATTAGCAGGCAGATTCTCAACCACTGCGCCACCAGGGAAGCCCTTGCGTGATCTCTGAGGTAACTTGGGGCAAGAGAGGATGTTTGTTCACTTAATGGAGTGTTGACGCCTATGGCAGTTAATGAGTGCTCATTACGTTCATGACTTCTGCTCTCTAGTTTTAATTAAACTGGTCCTCACAAAACAGGCAGTCTTGAAAGAAACCCTGGATTGGAGATGCTGCCCATAATGAAAGCATATGAAACAACAAGGAAATTGATGGCAGAACCACCGCTACTACTTCCTGCACAAACTATTAACCATGTAATGAAGTTGAGAAAATGATCTCAGCAGAACTCATAATTGACTCCCAAAGATTATTTGAAGTGTGGAGTTATATCCATTTTTATTAATGACTAATCATGTCCAAAGTGGTTATCTTTTTTAAAAATTTATTTCATTTATTTTATTTTTGGCTGTGTTGGGTCTTCATTGCTGCTGCGCACTGGCTTTCTCTTGTTGCGGCGAGTGGGGGCTACTCTTTGTTGTGGTGCGCGGGCTTCTCATTGCGGTAGCTTCTCTTGTTGCGGAGCACGGGCTCTAGGCGTGCAGGCTTCAGTAGTTGTGGCACGTGGGCTCAGTAGTTGTGGCTCGCGGGCTCTAGAGCGCAGGCTCAGTAGTTGTGGCGCACGGGCTTAGTTGGTCCACAGCAGGTGGGATCTTCCCAGACCAGGGCTCGAACCCGTGTCTCCTGCATTGGCAGGCGGATTCTTAACCACTGCACCACCAGGGAAGCCCCAAAGTGGGTATCTTGTCTTGAGATTCAGAGAAGGAAAGTGTATAGCCTTCACAGTCAGCAGAATATTTACAAACTAAGCATCCGGAAGAAAAACAGTACCTATGCATTTTGCAGCAGTGTTTAAAGTCATATAATGTTCTATCTAGTATTTTATAAAATTTCATTAAGCTTAAGGATGAACTCCTTCTGAGGCAACTTACATTTCTGTAAGGTTCAGTTGCAGAAGCAACTGCAGCCAGTTTTGCACAGACAGGTATTTAATATGGAGAATCAGGAACATACAACGTTTTGGAAAGGGTCTCTAGGCTGCGCTGCTGAGAATGATTTGCAGAACAAAAGTACCTTACTCAGCCATGGAGCTGGTCAAGCTAATCCACAGCATCTTCTGTGCTTGTCTAACACTAACAGACAAAAGGGCCACACGCACGCACTGGGAAATCCAGCTCTTCCAGCTGGGAGTGAGGGAGTAGGCAGAAGGGCTCAATAATTCCTGGGAAGCAAAATGGCAGCTAAATAAACACATTCCTTTGGTAGCAAATAGTTTTGGAGTATTCACAGAAGATATTGCAGAAAATTTGCAAGAAGTAAATTATTAGAATAAGTGATGACATGTGGAGGGTTTGCCGTGGGATGATGGAAACACCGTTGTTTCTTAAGTTTTCAGCTTATGCTTTTTGGTAGATTCAGATTGAGCACTATTTTGTGTGTGAGCTGCTGAATAGCCTAGAGCATATATATTCTGAAACGATTTTTTTAATAAACAGGGTTTTGTGGGAAAAGTAGCTATACCAGTGATGGAGCAGCCACTGTGATTTAAAAAAAATTCTTGGATTGGGTAGGACTGCAGCAAGAACAGCACACGTGAAAGTTACTCACCACATGCTGCATAGAGAAGTTCTTAAAGCAACGAATTGAAGCCAGAAGCACAGAAGGGATCAGCCTGAGACCTTTACAAAGTAGTAAATCTTTACAATGTTTATGATGAGATGGGGAGTAACTATGAAAATACTTGGCAAGACACAGAGCTTTGCTGGTTATCTTGTGGCAAAATTGAAAGCATTGCCTATTCTGAGGTGAACTGAGTGTTTTTCTTTTACTTAAGAACAGGTGGTCTAAATTTGCGGACCTTTTCTGTAATGAGCGGCTGTCAGTAGAAAGCTACCTAGCAAATTTAGTATGTTTGAGAAAATAAATACTTAATCTGCTTTCTCAAAGTAAAGGTGACATTTTAACAATGAGTAGAAAATTGCTTTTTGAAAGAAACTCTTGCTTTAGAGAGCATTTTGAAAATGGATGTATAGAGTTGTCTTCGTTATTTGTTTTGTTTTTGTTTTGCTAAGAATAATGTAAATAGTCATTTTACTGCATCGTTAAACTTGGAAATGAACTTTTAGCCTGTTTTAAAATTTCCTGTTAACACTTAATTTTAATCTTATTTTTTAAAAATGCAAGAATGTCATGCTTCCTGATTCTGTGTAAGAACAAAGAACTCCGATGATTAAGATGGAAATTGACTAGCTGAATTTCAACAAAAATCCTTGTGCAATGGATTGATAGGACTAAAAATTGACTAACATGATTTAGTAAATACAGCCAGCAATGTATTTCTTCCATTTAGATCTGTGTGTCTATAAAGGAGAAGCACCATTTTCAGTGACGACTGGCAGTAAAGCTAGCTTTCTAAATAATTGAATTTATAGTGCTCCAGAAATCTGGTTTTAACACAAACATAGCAAGATTTTAAAAAATAATAAAGTACATTCAGTCACACTGGTTTTCTTAAAATTTTTTCTCATGAGTTTTTGTGATATAAAATGTTTTCAGTATTAATAAAAAAGACAAGTTTTCAAAAATACAGTTTTGTTTTTATGTTATTGTATGATTGTATGTTTTGAGTGTATTTTTTATTACATGTAAATTGCATTCATCAGCTGAGTCTGAGTGCCTTCTTTGTTTCTGGTAAGAGATGCAGGATGACCTCAAAGCCATACCCTGTGCCCTTCCTGGACATACAGTCTGTTATGTGGCTGCTCAGGTCTTCCTGACTGGACTCCTTCCACAGGAGTGCCACGTGCTGGTGACCAGGCAGGACCTTTCGCCAGCTGGGTCCCTTCTTCCTTTCTCCCGTCATCCTGTGCTTTCTCACACCTCATTTGGATCTTGGCTCCCCACTTTTGCTCTCCAGGAAAGCTTTTCTTTCACTTCCTTTCTTCTGCCACCCTCACCCTTCCTTCCAGTTCTGCCTCTGAAGCCTCCTACGGTCCTTCAGGGCGAACCTGATGCTTCCTTCTCCATTCTGCGTACCCTGATCCTCTCTCAGCTACAGCTGTTAGCTCTATGGCATGTAATACATTTGTATGTACCTGCACATTTATTGTCTTTTACTAGATTGGAAGTTTATTAGATGCAGAAAAGTTTTAAGGGCATTGTAACCTTGTTCGTAGCCCAATAAGTGTTTTTTGTTTTTTTTTTAAACATCTTTATTGGAGTATAATTGCTTTACAGTGATGGTTAGTTTCTGCTGTATAACAAAGTGAATCAGCTTTATGCATACGTGTATCCCCATATCCCCTACCTCTTGCGTCTCCCTCCCACCCTCCCTATCCCACCCCTCTAGGTGGTCGCAAAGCACCGAGCTGATTTCCCTGTGCTAAATGGCTGCTTCCCACTAGCTATCTGTTTTACATTTGGTAGTGTGTATACGTCCATGCCACTCTCTCACTTCATCCCAGCTTACCCTTCCCCCTCCCCGTGTCAAGTCCCTTCTCTATGTCTGCGTTTGTATTCCTGTCCTGCCCCTAGGTTCTTCAGAACCTTTTTTTAAAAGAAATCCATATATATGTGTTAGCGTACGGTGTTTGTTTTTCTCTTTCTGACTTATCTCACTCTGTATGACAGACTCTAGGTCCATCCACCTCACTACAAATAACTCAATTTCGTTTCTTTTAACGGCCGAATGATATTCCATTGTATATATGTGCCACATCTTCTTTATCCATTCATCTGTCGATGGACACTTAGGTTGCTTCCATGTCCTGGCTATTGTAAATAGAGCTGCAATGAACATTGTGGTACATGACTCTTTTTGAAGTATCGCTTTCTCAGGGTATATGCCCAGTAGTGGGATTGCTGGGTCATACTAGTTTTTTAAGGCACCTCCATACTGTTCTCCGTAGTGGCTGTATCAACTTACATTCCCACCAACAGTGCAAGAGGGTTCCCTTTTCTCCACACCCTCTCCAGCATTTATTGTTTGTAGATTTTTTTTTAAATGTATTTTTTTTAAATTAATTAATTAATTAATTTATTTTTATGGCTGTGTTGGGTCTTTGTTTCTGTGCAAGGGCTTTCTCTAGTTGCGGCAAGCGGGGGCCACTCTTCATCGCGGTGCGCGGGCCTCTCACCATTGCGGCCTCTCCTGCCGCGGAGCACAGGCTCCAGACGCGCAGGCTCAGCAATTGTGGCTCACGGGCCCAGTTGCTCTGCGGCATGTGGGATCCTCCCAGACCAGGGCTCGAACCCGTGTCCCCTGCATTGGCAGGCAGACTCCCAACCACTGCGCCACCAGGGAAGCCCTAGATTTTTTGATGATGGCCATTCTGACTGATGTGAGGTGATACTTCATTGTATTGATTTGCATTTCTCTAATGATTAGTGATGTTGAGCATTCTTTCATGTGTTTGTTGGCAATCTGTATATCTTCTTTGGAGAAATGTCTGTTTAGGTCTTCTGCCCATTTTTGGATTGGGTTGTTTGTTTTTTTGATATTGAGCTGCATGAGCTGCTTGTATATTTTGGAGATTAATCCTTTGTCAGTTGCTTCGTTTGCAAATATTTTCTCCCATTCTGAGGGTTGTCTTTTCGTGTTTTTTATGGTTTCCTTTGCTGTGCAAAAGCTTTTCAGTTTCATTAGGTCCCATTTGTTTATTTGTGTTTTTATTTCCATTTCTCTAGGAGCTGGGTCAAAAAGGATCTTGCTGTGATTTATGTCATAGAGTGTTCTGCCTATGTTTTCCTCTAAGAGTTTTATAGTGTCTGGCTTTACATTTAGGTCTTTAATCCATTTTGAGTTTATTTTTGTGTATGCTGTTAGGAACTGTTCTAATTTCATTCTTTCACATGTAGTTGTCCAGTTTTCCCAGCACCACTTACTGAAGAGACTGTCTTTTCTCCATTGTATTTCCTTGCCTTCTTTATCAAAGATAAGGTGACCATATGTGCGTGGGTTTATCTCTGGGCTTTCTATCCTGTTCCATTAATCTATATTTCTGTTTTTGTGCCAGTACCATACTGTCTTGATTACTGTGGCTTTGTGGTATGGTCTGAAGTCCAGGAGCCTGATTCCTCCAGCTCCGTTTCTCTTTTTCAAGATTGCTTTGGCTATTCAGGGTCTTTTCTGTTTGCATACAAACTGTGCAATTTTTTGTTCTAGTTCTGTGAAAAATGCCATTGGTAGTTTGATAGGGATTGCACTGAATCTGTAGATTGCTTTGGGTAGTGTAGTCCTTTTCACAATGTTGATTCTTGCAATCCAGGAACATAGTGTATCTTTCCATCTGTTTGTATCATCTTTAATTTCTTTCATCAGTGTCTTATAGTTTTCTACGTACAGGTCTTTTGTTTCCTTAGGTAGGTTTATTCTTAGGTATTTTATTCTTTTTGTTACAATGGTCAATAGGAATGTTTCCTTAATTTCTCTTTAAGATTTTTCATCATTAGTGTATAGGAATGCAAGATATTTCTGTGTATTAATTTTGTATCTTGCTACTTTACCAAATTCATTGATTAGCTCTAGTAGTTTTCTGGTAGCATCTTTAGGATTCTCTGTGTATAGTATCATGTCATCTGCAAACAGTGACAGTTTTACTTTTTCTTTCCCGATTTGGATTCCTTTTCTTTTTCTTCTCTGATTGCTGTGGCTAAAACTTCCAAAACTGTTGAATAAGAGTGGTGAGAGTGTGCAACCTTATCTTGTTCCTGATCTTAGAGGAAATGCTTTCAGTTTTTCACCATTGAGAACAATGTTAACTGTGGGTTTGTCATATATGGCCTTTTGTTGAGGTAGGTTCCCTCTATGCCTGTGTTCTGGAGAGTGTTTATCATAAATGGGTGTTGAATTTTGTCAAAAGCTTTTTCTGCATCTACTGAGGTTATCATATCATTTTCATCCTTCAATTTGTTAACGTGGTGTATCACATTGATTGTTTTGCGTATATTGAAGAATCCTTGCATTCCTGGAATTAACCCCACTTGATCATGGTATGTGATCCTTTTAGTGTGCTGTTGAATTCTGTTTGCTAGTATTTGGTTGAGGATTTTTGCATCTATGTTCATCAGAGATATTGGCCTGTGGTTTTGTGTGTATGTGTGATCTCTTTGTCTGGTTTTGGTATCAGGGTGATGGTGGCCTTGTAGACCGAGTTTGGGAGTGTTCCTCCCTCTGCTATTTTTTGGAAGAGTTTGAGAAGGATAGGTGTTATTAGCTCTTCTCTAAATGTTTGATAGAATTTGCCTGTGAATCCATCTGGTCCTGGGCTTTTCTTTGTTGGAAAATTTTTATTCACAGGTTCAATTTCAGTGCTTGTGATTGGTCTGTTTATATTTTCTGTTTCTTCCTGGTTCAGTCTTGCAAAGTTGTGCTTTTCTAAGAATTTGTCCATTTCTTCCAGGTTGTCCATTTTATTGGCATATAGTTGCATGTAGTAGTCTCTTATGAGCCTTTGTATTTCTGCAGTGTCAGTTGTTCCTTCTCCTTTTTCATTTCTAATTCTGTTGATTTGAGTCTTCTCCCTTTCTTTCCTGATGAGTCTGGCTAATGGTTTATCAATTTTGTTTATGTTCTGAAAGAACCAGCTTTTAGTTTTATTGATCTTTGTTATTGTTTCCTAAATTTCTTTTTCATTTATTTCTGATCTTATCTTTATGATTTCTTTCCTTCTGCTAACTTTGGGGTCTTTTTGTTCTTCTTTTATCTAATTGCTTTACTTGAAAGGTTAGGTTGTTTATTTGAGATTTTTCTTGTTTCTTGAGGTAGGATTGTATTGCTATAAACTTCCCTCTTAGAACTGCTTTTGCTGCATCCCATAGGTTTTGGGTTGTCGGGTTTTCATTGTCATTTGTTTCTAGGTATTTTTTGATTTTCTCTTTGATTTCTTCAGTGATCTCTTGGTTATTTAGTGGCGTATTGTTTAGCTTCCATGTGTTTGTATTTATACAGTTTTTTTCCTGTAATTGATATCTAGTCTCAGAGCTTTGTGGTCGGAAAAGATATTTGATACGATTTGTTTTCTTAAATTTACCAAGGCTTGATTTGTGACCCAAGATATGGTCTATCCTGGAGAATGTTCCATGAGCACTTGAGAAGAAAGTGTATTCTGTTGCTTTTGGATGGAATGTCCTATGAATATCAGTTAGGTCCATCTTGTTTACTGTGTCATTTAAAGCTTGTGTTTCCTCATTTATTTTCATTTTAGATGATCTGTCCATTGGTGAAAGTGGGGTGTTAAAGTTCCCTACTATTACTGTGTTACTGTAGATTTCTTTTTTTTTTTTTAATTATTAGCACCTTTAATTATTATTTATTTATTTTTTTAATTTTTTGGGCTGTGTTGGGTCTTCGTTTCTGTGCGAGGGCTTCCTCTAGTTGTGGCAAGCGGGGGTCACTCTTCATTGCAGTGCGCGGGCCTCTCACTATAGTGGCCTCTCTTGTTGCGGAGCACAGGCTCCAGACGCGCAGGCTCAGTAGTTGTGGCTCACGGGCCTAGTTGCTCCGCGGCATGTGGGATCTTCCCAGACCAGGGCTCGAACCCGTGTCCCCCATATTGGCAGGCGGACTCTCAACCACTGCGCCACCAGGGAAGCCCTGTAGATTTCCCCTTTAATGGCTATTAGCATTTGCCTTATGTATTGAGGTGCTCCTATGTAGGGTGCATAAATATTTATAATTGTTACGTCTTCTTCTTGGATTGATCACTTGATCATTGTATAGTGTCCTTCTTTGTCTCTTGTAATAGTCTTTATTTTAAAATCTGTTTTGTCTGATATGAGAAATGCTATTCCAGCCTTGTTTTGATTTCCATTTGCATGGAATATCTTTTTCCATCCCCTTACTTTCAGTCTATATGTGCCCCTAGTTCTGAAGTGGGTCTCTTGTAGACAGCGTATATATGGATCTTGTTTTTGTATCCATTCAGCCAGTCTGTGTCTTTTGGTTGGAGCATTTAATCCATTCATGTTTAAGGTAATTATTGATATGTATGTTCCTGTTACCATTTTCTTAATTGTTTCGGGTTTGTTTTTGTGGGTCTTCTCTTGTGTTTCCTCCCTAGGGAAGTTTCTTTATCATTTCCTGTAAAGCTGGTTTGGTGGTGCTGAAATCTTTTAATTTTTGCTTATCTGTAAAGGTTTTGATTTCTCCATCGAATCTGAATGAGATCCTTGCTGGGTACAGTAATCTTGGTTATAGGTTTTTCCCTTTCATCACTTTAAACATGTCCTGCCAGTCCCTTCTGACTTGCAGTTCCTGCTGAAAAATAAGCTGTTAACCTTACGGGGATTCCTTTCTATGTTATATGTTGGTTTTCCTTTGCTGCTTTTAATATTTTTTCTTTGTATTTTTTTGAATTTTTGAATTTATTTTTTTATACAGCAGATTCTTATTAGTTATCCATTTTATACATATTGTATATATGTTAATCCCAATCTCCCAATTCATCACCCCACCCCACCCCTCCACCACTTTTCCCCCTTGGTGTCCATATGTTTGTTCTCTGCATCTGTGTCTCAATTTCTGCCCTGCAAATCGGTTCATCTGCACCATTTTTCTAGGTTCCTCATGTATGTGTTAACATACGATATTTGTTTTTCTCTTTTTGACTTACTTCACTCTGTATGACAGTCTCTGGATTCACTCACGTCTCTACAAATGACCCAATTTCATTCCTATTTACAGTTGAGTAATATTCCATTGTATATATGTGCCACATCTTCTTTATCCATTCGTCTGTCGATGGGCATTTGGGTTGCTTCCATGACCTGGCTATTGTAAATAGTGCTGCAGTGAACATTGGGGTGCATGTGTCTTTTTGAATTATGGTTTTTTCTGGGTATATGCCCAGTAGTGGGATTGCTGGGCCATATGGTAATTCTATTTTTAGGTTTTTAAGGAAAATCCATACTGTTGTCCATAGTGGCTGTACCAATTTACATTCCCACCAACAGTGCAAGAGGGTTCCCTTTTCTCCACACCCTCTCCAGCATTTGTTGTTTGTGATTTTCTGATGATACCCATTCTAACTGGTGTGAGGTGATACCTCATTGTAGTTTTGATTTGCATTTCTGTAATAATTAGTGATGTTGAGCAGCTTTTCATGTGCTTCTTGGCCATCTGTATGTCTTCCTTGGAGAAATGTCTATTTAGGTCTTCTGCCCATTTTTGGATTGGGTTGTTTGTGTTTTCAATATTGAGCTGCATGAGCTGTTTATACATATTGGAGATTAATCCTTTGTCCCTTGATTTATTTGCAAATATTTTCTCCCATTCTGAGGGTTGTCTTTTCATCTTGTTTGTAGTTTCCTTTGCTTTACAAAAGCTTTTAAGTTTCATAGGTCCAATTTGTTTTATTTTGTTTTTACTTCCATTACTCTAGGAGGTGGATCAGAAAAGATTTTGCTGTGATTTATGTCAAAGAGTGTTCTTCCTATGTTTTCCTCTAAGGGTTTTACAGTGTCTGGCCTTACATTTAGGTTTCTAATCCATTTTGAGTATGTTTTTGTGGATGGTGTTAGGGAGTGTTCTAATTTCATTCTTTTACATGTAGCTGTCCAGTTTTCCCAGCACCACTTACTGAAGAGACTGTCTTTTTGCCATTGTATATCCTTGCCACCTTTGTCATAGATTAGTTGACCATAGGTGCATGGTTTTATCTCTGGGCTTTCTATCCTGTTCCATTAATCTATATTTCTGTTTTTGTGCCAGTACCATATTGTCTTGATTACTGTGGCTTTGTGGTATAGCTTGAAGTCAGGGAGTCTGATTCCTCCAGCTCCGTTTTTTTCCCTCAAGACTGCTTTGGCTATTCGGGGTCTTTTGTGTCTCCATACGAATTTTAAGATTTTTTTGTTCTAGTTCTGTGAAAAATGCCATTGGTAATTTGATAGGGATTGCACTGAATCTGTAGATTGCTTTGTGTGGTATAGTCATTTTCACAATATTGATTTTTCCAATCCAAGAACGTGGTGTGTCTCTCTTTGTATCATCTTTAGTTTCTCTCATCAGTGTCTTACAGTTTTTTGCATGCAGGTCTTTTGTCTCCCTAGGTAGGTTTATTCCTAGGTATTTTATTCTTTTTGTTGCAATGGTAAATGGGAGTGTTTCCTTAATTTCTCCTTAGATTTTTCATCATTAGTGTTTAGGAATGCAAGAGGTTTCTCTGCATTAATTTTGTGTCCTGCAACTTTACCAAATTCATTGATTCGTTCTAGTAGTTTTCTGGTGGCAACTTTAGGATTCTCTATGTATATAGTATGTCATCTGCCAACAGTGACAGTTTTACTTTTCTTTTCCAGTTTGGATTCCTTTTATTTTTTTCTTCTCTGACTGCCGTGGCTAGGACTTCCAAAACTATGTTGAATAATAGTGGTGAGAGTGGACATCCTTGTCTTGTTCCTGATCTTAGAGGAAATGCTTTGTTTTTCACCATTGAGAATGATGTTTGCTGTGGGTTTGTCATATATGGCCTTTATTATGTTGAGGTAGGTTCCCTCTGTGCTCATTTTCTGGAGAGTTTTTATTATAAATGGGTGTTGAAATTTGTCAAAAGCTTTTGCTGCATGTATTGAGATGATCATATGGTTTTTATTCTTCAGTTTGTTAGTATTGTGTATCATATTGATTGATTTGTGTATATTGAAGAATTCTCTCATCTCTGGAATAAATCCCACTTGATCATGGTGTATGATCCTTTTAATGTTTTGTTGGATTCTGTTTGTTAGTATTTTGTTGAGGGGTTTTGCATCTATATTCATCAGTGATGTTGGTCTGTAATTTTCTTTTTTTGTAGTATCTTTGTCTGGTTTTGTTAACAGGGTGATCGTGGCCTCATAGAATGAGTTTGGGAGCATTCCTTCCTCTGTAATTTTTTGGAAGAGTTTGAGAAGGATGGGTGTTAGCTCTTCTCTAAATGTTTGATAGAATTCAGCTGTGAAGCCATATGGTCCTGGACTTTTGTTTGTTGGAAGATTTTTAATCACAGTTTCAATTTCATTACTTGTGATTGGTCTGTTCATATTTTCTATTTCTTCCTGGTTCAGTCTGGGAAGGTTATACCTTTCTAAGAATTTGTCCATTTCTTCCAGGTTGTCCATTTTATTGGTATAGAGCTGTTTGTAGGAGTCTCTTAAGATGCTTTGTATTTTTGCAGTGTCTGATGTAACTTCCTGTTTTTCATTTCTAATTTTATTGATTTGAGTCCTCTTCCTCTTTTTCCTGATGAGTCTGGCTAATAGTTTATCAGTTTTGTTTATCTTCTCAAAGAACCAGCTTTTAGTTTTATTGATCGTTGCTATTGTTTTCTTTGTTTCAATTTTATTTATTTCTGCTCTGATCCTTATGATTTCTTTCCTTCTGCTAACTTTGGGTTTTGTTTGTTCTTCTTTCTCTGGTTCCTTTAGGTGTAAGGTTAGATTGTTTATTTCAGATTTTGCTTGTTTCTTGAGGTAGGCTTGTATTGCTATAAACGTCCCTCTTAGAACTGCTTTTGCTGCATCCCATAGGTTTTGGATCGTCGTGTTTTCATTGTCATTTGTCTCTAGGTGTTTTTTGATTTCCCCTTTGATTTCTTCAGTGATCTTTTGGTTATTTAGTAACATATTGTTTAGCCTCCATGTGTGTGTGTTTTTTATGTTTTTTTCCATGTAATTGATTTCTAATCTCATAGCATTGTGGTCAGAAAAGATGCTTGATATGATTTCAATTTGTTTACATTTACTGAGGCTTGATTTGTGACCCAAGATGTGATCTATCCTGGAGAATGTTCCGTGTGCACTTGAGATAAAAGTGTAATCTGCTGTTTTTGGATGGAATGTCCGATAAATATCAATTAAATCTATCTGGTCTGTTGTGTCATTTAAAGCTTGTGTTTCCTTATTAATTTTCTGTTTGGATGATCTGTCCATTGGTGTAAGTGAGGTGTTAAAGTCCCACACTGTCTTTGTGTTGCTGTTGATTTTCTCTTTTATAGTTGTTAGCAGTTGCGTTATGTATTGAGGTGCTCCTGTGTTGGGTGCATATATATTTATAATTGTTATATTTTCTTTTTGGATTAATTCCATGATCATTATGTAGTGTCCTACCTTGTCTCTTGTAATATTCTTTACTTTAAAGTCTATTTTATCTGATATGAGTTTTGTTACTCCAGCTTTGTTTTGGTTTCTATTTGCATGGAATATCTTTTTCCATTCCCTCACTTTCAGTCTGTATGTGTTCCTAGGTCTGAGGTGGGTCTCTTGTAGACAGCATATATATGGGTCTTGTTTTTGTATCCATTCAGCGAGCCTGTGTCTTTTGGTTAGAGCATTTAATCCATTCACGTTTAAGGTAATTATCGATATGTATGTTCCTATTACCATTTTCTTAATTGTTTTGGGTTTCTTTTTGTAGGTCCTTTCCTTCTTTTGTGTTTCCCAGTTAGAGAGGTTCCTTTAGCATTTGTTGTAGAGATGGTTTGGTGATGCTGAATTCTCTTAGCTTTTACTTGTCTGTAAAGCTTTTGATTTCTCCATCGAATCTGAATGAGATCCTTGCCGGGTAGAGTAATATTGGTTGTACGTTCTTCCCTTTCATCACTTTAAATATGTCATGCCCCTCCCTTGTGGCTTCTAGAGTTTCTGCTGAGAAATCGGCTGTTAACCTTATGGGAGTTCCCTTGTATGTTATTTGTCATTTTTCCCTTGCTGCTTTCAGTAATTTTTCTTTGTCTTTAATTTTGCCAATTTGATTACTGTGTGTCTTGGCGTGTTTCTCCTTGGGTTTATCCTGTATGGGACTCTCTGTGCTTCCTGGATTTGGGTGGCTACTTCCTTTCCCATGTTAGGGAAGTTTGCAACTATAATCTCTTGAAGTATTTTCTCTGGTCCTTTCTCTCTCTCTTCTTCTGGAACCCCTATAATGCAAATGTTGTTGTGTTTAACGTTGTCCCATAGGTCTCTTAGGTTGTCTTCATTTCTTTTCATTCTTTTTTCCTTATTCTGTTCCGAAGCAGTGAATTCCACATTCTGTCTTCCAGGTCACTTACCCATTTTTCTGCCTTATTTGTTCTGCTGTTGATTCCTTCTAGTGTATTTTTCATTTCAGTTATTGTTTTGTTCATCTCTGTTTGTTTGTTTTTTAAGTCTTCTAGGTCTTTGTTAAACATTTCTTGCATCTTCTCGATCTTTGCCTCATTCTTTTTCCGAGGTCCTGGATCATCTTGTTATCATTATTCTGAATTGTTTTTCTGGAAGGCTGTCTAGGTCCACTTCATTTACTTGTTTTTCTGGGGTTTTATCTTGTTCCTTTATCTGGTACATAGCCCACTGCCTTTTCATCTTGTGTATCTTTCTGTGAATGTGACTTTTGTTCCACAGGCTACAGGATTGTTGTTCTTCTTGCATCTGCTGTCTGCTCTCTGGTGGATGAGGCTATCTAAGAGGCTTGAGCAAGTTTCCTGATGGGAGGGACTGGTGCTGGGTAGAGCTAGCTGTTCCTCTGGTGGGCAGAGCTCCGTAAAACTTTAATCCACTTGTCTCCTGATCGGTGTGGCTGGGTTCCCTCCCTGTTGATTGTTTGGCCTGTTGCAACCCAACACTGGAGCCTAGCCGGGCTGTTTGGTGGGGCTATTGGTAGACTCTGGGAAGGCTCACGTCAAGGTGTGCTTCCCAGAACTTCTGCTGCCAGTGTCCTTGTCCTCATGGTGAGACACAGCCACCCCCCCCCCCCGCCTCTGCAGGAGACCCTCCAACACTAGCAGGTAGGTCTGGTTCAGTCTCCTATGGGGTCACTGCTCCTTCCCCTGGGTCCCGATGCACATACTACTTTGTGCGTGCCCTCCAAGAATGGAGTCTCTGTTTCCCCGAGTCCTGTTGAAGTCCTGCAATGAAATCCTGCTAGCCTTCAAAGTCTGATTCTCTAGGAATTCCTCCTCCCGTTGCCGGAGACTGAAACCTGACGTGGGGCTCAGAACCTTCACTCCAGTGCATGGACTTCTGTGTTATAAGTGTTCTCCAGTTTGTGAATCACCCACCTAGCAGTTAATGGGATTTGATTTTATTATGATCGCGCCCCTCCTGCCGTCTCATTGTGGCTTCTTCTTTGTCTTTGGATGTGGGGTATATCTTTTGGTGAGTTCCAGTGTCTTCCTGTCGATGATTGTTCAGCAGTGAGTTGTGATTCCGGTGCTGTCGCAAGAGGGAGTGAGAGCACGTCCTTCTACTCCGCCATCTTCAGGCAAACTCAGGAAGTGTGTATTTTTTGAATAAATATTAATAATCACTCTTTGTATTTAATTTTTGATAGTTTGATTAATATGTGTCTTGGCGTGTTTCTCTTTGGGTTTATGCTGTATGGTACTTTCTGTGCTTCCTGGACTTGATTGACTATTTCCTTTCCCATGTTAGGGAAGTTTTCGACTATAATCTCTTCAGATATTTTCTCAGACCCTTTCTTTTTCTCTTCTTCTTTTGGGACCTCTAGGATTTGAATATTGGTGCATTTAATGTTGTCCCAGAGGTCTCTGAGTCTGTCCTCAATTCTTTTCATTCTTTTTTCTTTATTCTGCTTCTTGGCAGTTATTTCCACCATTTTATCTTCCAGCTCACTTATCTGTTCTTCTGCCTTAGTTATTCTATTATTGATTCCTTCTGGAGTACTTTTAACTTCAGTCATCGTGTTGTTCATCACTGTTTGTTTGCTCTTTAGTTCTTCTAGATCCTTGTTAAATGTTTCTTGTATTCTCTCCATTCTGTTTCTGAGATTTTGGATCATCTTTCTTACCATTACTCTGAATTCTTTTTCAGTTAGGTTGCCTATTTCATCTTCATTTATTTGTTCTTGTAGGTTTTTACCTTGCTCCTTTGTCTGTAACATTTTTTTGTTGTTTCTTTTTTCTTTTTTGATGGGTGGTGCTGTATTCTTGTCTTACTGGTTGTTTGTCCTGAGACATCCAGCACTGGCGTTTGCAGGCAGTTGGATAGAGCTGGCTCCTGGTGCTGAGATGAGGACCTCCGGGAGGCCTCACTCTGACTGATATTCCCTGGAGTCTGAGGTTCTCTGTTAGTCCAACGGTTTTGTACTTGGAGCTCCCACTCGGAGCTTGGGTTTGACCTCTGGCCTGGGAACCATGATCCCGCAAACCTGTCGCTGGGGGTTCCTCCTGGCCCCTTAAGTGTCTGTGGTCCCCCACCAGTGCCTGTTAAGTGCTCTAGTTGTGAGGAGATGCGAATTACGCATCCTCCTAGTATGCCGTCTTGACTCTGCCCCCCCAATAAATGTTTGTTGAATGGATCAAATGAAATGTGGAATTAGGAATTTTTTAAAAGTTATCTGAAAATTTTAGTATCACATTTGAAGTGCAGAAATTTTCCATGATGTGAATTTGCACAGTATAGCCAATTTAGTCCAGACGTTCAGAAGTGTTAAACTGAAAGATACAGGAAAGCATTCTAGGCCAGCGTTTCCTGCAGTAAGGAGTGTGTGTTACTACCAGGTATATCGACTACAGGGTAAGGGGCAAAACAGGAGGGGGGGATAAAAGCGGGGGTGGTTATTTGGAGAATTAGAACTTAGATCTTAGGAGATAATGCCTTGAATATGTTTTCTTGTGTGCAAAGTTGATTCCAGATTTAGTTAATTCTGATTCTGTAATGTAGGAGAATCTTAAGATCATTTTCTTCCCTTTCCTGTTGCATGGAAACTCATGATTGGGTAGGATTAAGTCTTTAGCTCGTTCAGGAAGTTAAACACAATTTGTTTCAATATCATCCTAGTTGTTTATTTGAAACACTCATGGGCTTACTCATCCAGACTCTTGTAAAGAGCCAGCTTGATTAGAAATCCATGTGTGGGCTTGAGAAATTGTAATGGAAATTCTGTTGCTAAGAGTGGTGGAACATAACTTTCTAAAAACTAAGTTTTATTTAACAGTGAAACAAAAGCAGTCCAGAGGTAGTTTATTCCATCATATTTAAACATAACTGTGCAGGTGTGAGGTTAGTGCTCTTTGTCAGTGTTAATAGTGCGAATTCTGGTGTTTACCATCCTGAAATACTCTTGGGAGCTTGAGAGGCACACCTGAGATCTAGCGTCATTGAATCACTAGTTCATTCATCGTATATTTATAGCAGCTATTATATGTCAGGAATTGTTCTTCACACTGAGAATACATTAGTGGACAAAGCAGTTGAAGATCCCCCTGCCCCCTTGCGTGTGAAGAGACAGTAAATTAGGTAGGGTGGTGTGGGGTGGTGAGTGATGGGGTGGGGCTTGTGCACATGATGCCTGCAGTGTTAAGTGGTGGGGGGCGGGGTCAGTGAAGGCCCTCCTGAGAAGGTAACATTGAGCAGAGACCCAGAGACAGTGAGAGAGCAAAGCTGTGCAGACATCTGGGTAAGAGTATTGTAGGCCGAGGGAACAGCAAGTGTCAGTCAAGGCTCTGTGACTCCCGGTTTTTATTTTAGCTAATTCCATTAAAATTAAAATGAATATGCTTTCATAATCAGTTAGACTCAAATATTATCTGCTCACAAAGTCACAAAGTTTTTTTTTTTTTTTTTTTTGGCTGCACCACGTGGCATGTGGGATCTTAGTTCCCCAACCAAGGATCAAACCCAAGCCCACTGCAGTGGAAGTGCAGAGTCTTACCCACTGGACCACCAGGGAAGTCCCATAGATTTTTTTTTTTAATTGAAGTATAGTCACTTTAGAATGTTGTGTTAGTTTCAGATGTACAGCAAAGTGATTCAGTTATACATATATCTATTTTTTTTTTCAGATTCTTTTGCCATATAGGTTATTACCAAGTATTGAGTATTGTTTCTTATGCTATACAGTAGGTCCTTGTTGGTTATCTGTTTTATATTAATAGTGTGTATATGTTAATTCCAAACTTCTAATGTATCTCTCCCCTTCCCCTTTGATAACCATAAATTTGTTTTCTATGTCTGTGGGTCTGTTTTGTATATAAATTCATTTGTATCCTTTTTTTCTTAGATTCTATATATAAGCGATATCTTGTGATATTTGTGTCTTTCTATATCTGACTTACTTCATTTAGTATGATAATCTCTAGGTCTACTCATGTTGCTACAAATGGCATTATTTCATTCTTTCTTATGGTTGAGTAATACTCCATTGCATAAAGATACCACATCTTCTTCATCCATTTATCTGTTGATGGGCATTTAGGTTGCTTCCATATCTTAACTATTGTAAATAGTGCTGCAGTGAACATAGAGGTGCATGTATTTTTTCAAATTATGGTTTTCTCTGGATTGATGCCCAGGAGTGAGATTGTAGGATCATATAATAGCTTTGTTTTAGTTTTTTAAGGAATCCCCCTATTGCTCTCCATAGTGGCTGTACTAATTCATAGTCCCACCAACAGTGTTTCCGTTTTCTCCAAACCCTCTCCAGCATTTATTATTTATAGATTTTTGGTTTTTATAAATTAATTTATTTATTTTTGTCTGCGTTGGGTCTTCATTGCTGTGCACGGGCTTTCTCTAGTTGCGGCGAGCGGGGTTACTCTTCGTTGTTGTGCACGGGCTTCTCATTGCGGTGGCTTCTCTTGTTGTGGGGCATGGGCTATAGGCACGTGGGCTTCAGTAGTTGCGGTGCGCAGGCTCAGTAGTTGTGGCTCACGGGCTCTGTAGTGCAGGCTCAGTAGTTGTGGCGCGTGGGCTTAGTTGCTCCACGGCATGTGGGATCTTCCCGGACCAGGGCTCGAACCCGCGTCTGCTGCATTGGCAGGCAGATTCTTAACCACTGTGCCACCAGGGAAGTCCTTGTAGACTTTTTGATGATGGCCATTGTGACTGGTGTGAGGTGATAACCTCATTGTAGTTTTGATTTGCATTTCTATGAATTAGTGATGTTGAGCATCTTTTCATGTGCCTGTTGGCCATCTGTATGTCTTCTTTGGAGAAATGTCTATTTAGATCTTCTGCCCATTTTTTGATTGGGTTGTTTGCTTTTTTGCTATTGAGCTGTAAGAGCTGTTTGTATATTTTGTAGATCAGTCCCTTGTCGGTCACATTATTTGCAAATATTTTCTCCCATTCTGTAGGTTGCGTTTTCATTTTGTTTATGGTTTTCTTTGCTGTGCAAAAGCTTTTAAGTATAATTAAGTCCCATTTGTTTATTTTTGTTTTTTTCCTATTACTGTAGGAGACAGATCCAAAAAGATATTGCTGTGATTTATGTTGAAGAGTGTTCTGCCTGTGTTTTTTTTCCTTTAAGAGTTTTGTATTATCTTACATTTAGGTCTTTAATCCATCTTGAATTTATTTTTACGTGTGGTGTTAGAGAATGTTCTAATTTCATTCTTTCACCTGTAGGTGTCCAGTGTTCACAGCACCACTTATTGAAGAGACTGTCTTTTCTCCTTTGTACATTTTTGTCTCCTTTGTCATAGATTAGGTGATCTTAGGTGCGTGGGTTTATTTCTGGATTTTCTAACCTATTCCATTGATCTATATTTCTGTTCTTGTGCCAGTAGCATACTGTTTTGACTACTGTAGCTTTGTAGTATAGTTTGAAGTCAGGGAGCCTGATTCCTTCAGCTCCATTTTTCTTTCTCAAGACTGCTTTGGCTATCAGTCTTTTGTGTTTCCATAAAAATACAAGTTTAAAAATTTTTGTTCTAGTTCTGTTAAAAATGCCATTGGTAAGTTGATAGGGATCACATTGAATCTGTAGACTGCCTTGGGTCATTATTGACAATAATGATTTTTCCAGTCCAAGAACGTGGTATATCTTTCTATCTGTTTGTGTCATCTTCATTTTCTTTCATCAGTGTCTTACAGTTTTTGGAGTACAGGTCTTTTGCATTCTTAGGTAAATTTATTCTTAAGTATTTTATCCATTTATGATAAAAAAAAACTCTCCAGAAAGTGGGCATAGAGGGAATCTACCTCAACATAATAAAGGCCACGTATGACAAACCCACAGCTAACGTCATACTCAAGGGGGAAAAGCTGAAAGCATTTCCTCTAAGATCAGGAACAAGACAAGGATGTCCACTCTTGTCACTTTTATTCAAAGTAGCTTTGGAAATCCTGGCCACAGCAATCAGAGAAGAAAAAGAAATTAAAGGAATCCAAATCGGAAAAGAAGTAAAACTGTCACTGTTTGCAGATGACATGATGCTATACATAGAAAATCCTAAAGATGCTACCAGAAAACTACTAGAGTTCATTAATGAATTTGGTAAAGTGGCAGGATACAAAGTTTATACACAGGGACTTCCCTGGTGGCACATTGGTTAAGAATCCACCTGCCAGTGCAGGGGACATGGGTGTGATCCCTGGTCTGGGAAGATCCCACATGCTGCAGAGCAACTAAGCCCGTGCGCCACAACTACTGAGCCTGTACTCTACAGCCTGTGAGCCACAACTACTGAGCCCACACACTGCAACTACTGAAGCTCATGTGCTGTAGGGCCCATGTGCCGCAACTACTGAGCCCATGTGCCGCAACTACTGAGCCCATGTGCCACAACTACTGAGCTTACGTGCTGCAACTACTGAAGCCTGTGCACGTGCTCATGCTCCGCAACAAGAGAAGCCACCACAGTGAGAAGCCCATGCACCACAACGAAGGGTAGCCCCTGCTCACCTCAATGAGAGAAAGCTGTTGCCCAGCAACAAAGACCCAATGTAGCCAAAAAAAAAAAAGTTCCTATTAAAAAAAAAAAGTTAATACACAGAAATCTCCTGCATTTCTCTAGACTAACAACAAAAGATCAGAAAGAGAAATTAAGGAAACAATCACATTTATCATCACATCAAAAAGGTATCCTAAAATACCTAGGAATAAACCTACCTAAGGAGGCAAAAGACCTGTACTCCAAACACTGTAAGACACTGATAAAAGAAGTTAAAGATGACAGAAATTTCTGGATGGTCTTGGGATTCATATGTTCATCCTTGAAATTTTAGGACTGGCGTATTGTCATAATTTGATTTCATCTCATTCAGATGCTCTTGAAAGTGGAGCCATACTCTTAGAGTCAGATGCTGGATAATTCACATACATCTGGAGGTTTTCACAACTAATATTTAAGCGATAGAAACTTAAAGCATGACTCTTTTTTTTTATAAACCACTTTATTGAGATAATATATCACACAATTCTCCCATTTAAAGTACACAATTCATTGGTTTTTAGCATATTCACAGACTTGTGCAACCAACACCAGAACCAATTTTAGAACATTTTCATCAACACAAGAGATCATCCCACCCCCCCATAAGCAGTCATTCCTCATTCCTGTCACCCCAGTCCCTGGTCGCCACTGCTCTGCTTTCTGTCTCCATGGATTTACCTCTTTGGGTGATTTCACAGAAATGGAATCATTCAATATGTGGCCTGTCGTGTCTGGCTTCTTTCAGTGAGACCATGCTTTCAAGGTTCAGCCATAAAGCATGACTTCTAATGTTCACTTTTGAATATCTTCTGTATTTGTGACCCTCTTTCACGAAATAGCCCAGGAGTTCTTCAGAATTAGTTCTGGGTGTTTAGGCAGCACTGAGTGTTTGGAGTCTCTGGTTGCCATCTGCTCAGCCTGGGACCAGTCTGGGTCTGTGCTCCCTTGGATAAATCACCTTAGTCTTATTTCTGCCTGCAGGGTTGGATTCAGTGTGTTCAGATCTTCCATTTGTAAGAAGGTAGTACATTCTGGGAGCCATCGTGGATTTGGTCATCTGGATTTCTTAAGGCATTTTATTAAGTTGAGAGGGTTATTCTGAGCTGAAGAAGCATCTCTGTAAATCTCTTTTAAACAGCTTTGATGACATGCTCAGGAGATATCAGAATAAATCTCTATGTTTTTTTCTCAGTATATTTTAGACTTTTCCTAAGTATTTCATGTACTGGGGAAGAACAGTAATACTCTTGGTCACCTCCTGTTATTCCTCCTTGCAGGGGTCACCACACAGTCTTTTGGTATATAACACAGTACTAAAGGGCCTTCCAGCCCTCTCTCGTGACTGGAATAATTGAAACTCTTTTCTCCCCTTCATTGCCGAAATACCATGGTGACACAGGAAATAAACCTTCCCACATCTAGATGGAAGGCTGTGGGCCATTTAGAAGAAGGTGTGCAAATTACCCCATGGGTGCAGCACTTGGAGAGCTCCTGCTTAGAGCAGGGCTTGGCTAGAGGAGCCCGGGCTACTTTTCAGCCCTCACTCTGAGGGCTGGGAGCTTTTGTGCTGCCAATTTAGGAGAATAATTGTTTCTGTTAGGCTTCAGTCTCAGGTGGGCTGCCTTTGGTCGTGTTTCCCAGATGGAAGTCGAGTGCTCTAAGTGCTACCACGTCAGTGCCTCTTCCTCACCTTGATCCTTCCCTCCTCCCCCCACTCTCTGTTGTATTTAGGGTTCTTTAGATTGCATGAAACAGCAAGTTGCTCTGCTCAGCTTAATTTAAGATAAGAACTGCCACGCACGGGCACCCCACCTGTCCTGTAGGTCCTTCTTGCTGTGGGGCAGCTTCCCTGAGCCCTTCCCTCTTCTGGCTGACCCACCTTACCCATAGATTCTGCTCTTGGGACCATTCTGCTTGCCGTGGCCCCAGCTCTTTCTCCTGGTAGCCTTTGATGACTACTGGCTGATTGTGCTTTGTATGTTGGTTCACGTTTCTCAGAAGTGGACCAGGTCGTTTATATATATATATAAAGTTATTTATTTATTTATTTTTGGCTGTGTTGGGTCTTCGTTGCTGCACGTGGGCTTTCCCTAGTTTCAGCGAGTGGGGGCTACTCTTGGTTGTGGTGCGCTGGCTTCTTATTGCAGTGGCTTCTCTTGTGGAGCATGGGCTCTAGGCACACAGGCTTCAGTAGTTGTGGCACATGGGCTCAGTAGTTGTGGCTCGTGGGCTGTACAGCGCAGGCTCAGTAGTTGTGGCGCACGGGCTTAGTTGCTCCGCGGCATGTGGGATCTTCCCGGACCAGGGATCGAACCCGTGTCCCCTGCATTGGCAGGCGGATTCTTAACCACTGAGCCACCAGGGAAGCCCCAGATCGTATTTTTATGGTAGGCTTCATTGTGGGTCCCCGACCATGCTGTGATGGGCTGCCTGTTCCCCTGTGGGTTTATTATCCATTCTGAGGCATGAAGGAGAGGGCAGGGCCTGAAGTACAAGGCAGGGGGACTGTGGGGACACTTTCCCTGATGAGGGTCACCTTGCAGGCAAGCTTGGAGATGCACATCTGTTAGGACAGTGCGCTTGTGTTTAGTTATTTGTAAAAAATTCACATGTGCAATATGAGTTTGGAAGTTAGTGGTTTCGAGGCAGAAAACCTAATTTTATTTAAAGGTGTCTTGGCAGAAGAAAGTTTTGAGGTAAACTTTAGTAAAATTTACCTCTAGAAGTAAAATTCTAGAGCAGAACTGTTTATTTACCACTTTGTAAAATCTTGGTCAGGACAGCAAAACAGAGTATGCAGACTGAGTTTCAGCTAAACGTTAAGCTGAAAGTAACATTTCAGGCTTTCTTTCTGGCCCTTTTCCTCCTGAATGAGGTCCTGCATGGCACCTACTGGAGACCAGATTGTCGGAGGGCGTAGCCTCCAGGAACTGGCCGGACCAGGGACCTGGGCATTCTTCTAGCCTTGCTAGGCCACGGCGTGGCCCAGAGAGTCTCTTGTCCTCCTCTGGTATGTGAAGTTAGAGATTTAGGTGGGATTAAAGGTTTCAGGCTGGGCCTCGCGGCTGCCTGTGGCTTAGAACTATCACTAGGCCAGGTAGGGGGGAAGCCTTGTGCCATGCCCAGCTCCACCATTCCCGCCCCCCCCCCGCGCCCCCGTGCTGGAGCAAGGGGCCTGGAGGGGGAGACTGGGAAGCTCTGGGTGGGGCCTGCAGAGCTGGGCCAGAGGGTTTGCTCTTTTGGCTAAGAGCACCTGGAAACACTTGGTGGGCTTTGAAAAGCAGAGAAGACCTCTCTGGCTGCAGTGAGGATAATGGGTTGTTTGCTGCGTGACAGTGGCTACAGGGAGACGGGTAGAAAGCACTTCAGTAACCCAGGTGAGAGGTGGCGGTGGCAGTGGAGATGGCGAATGAGGTGGATTGAATGTGGGCGGACCTGAGCGAATTCTTAGGAGTCTGACTTCAGAAAGATTTCTCCTGAGATAGGAGATACTGCAGAAGGGCTGCATCTGGGGGACAGGTCTTCATTCTCTGGTATGTATTTGTGTGTTTATGACCAAATGGTGTAGGGCACGGGTCCTACTCTTACTTTGGCCCGCAGCTTCGTTTTGGGGATCTGATGTTGCCATATGTACATCACGCTTTTCCCTCCGTCCCACCAGTGTCTGCTGAGTGCCTGCTTGTCGGGCTGTGTTCTGGACAGAGGGTCTTGTCTGTCCCTCTGACAACACCGGTTTTTATCTTGTTAAGATGGGAGCGTGGGAGGGTGTTGAGCAGAAGAGTGAAGTGCTGTGACTTAGGTTCTAAAAGAGTGATTGCAGATGCATCATGGATGTAAGGGCAGAGGCTGAAGCAGGAAGACTAGCTAGTGGCCTGGTGTCAGTCATGGGTGGGCATTTGACCGGGCATGTGGTGTGCCTACTTGATTTTTGCTTATGGGATGTGGAAAATGGGGGGAATGGATGTGGAGAACGGGCTGTGGGTGTCTCATCAGGGCACAGGTCTTCCTTGCATTGGGCGGGGCTGTCCTTTTGCTTTCTTGCCGTTTTCTTTGCAGTGGACGCTGCCAGGGGCTCTGGCTCACCATTGCTACAGAGGCCGAGGCATGTAAATTTGGGTTTGGACATGTTGAGCTCAAAGTGCCTTGAGACATCCAAGGGGGGGCGGTGCAGATTAGACAGTTGTACCATAGACATTTGAGCCCGCAAACCAACTTCTTTTTCTTTTTTCATAAATTAATTAATTTAGTTTTTGGCTGCATCAGGTCTTAGTTGTGGCACGCGGGATCTTTCGTTGCAGCACGTGAGCTCTTCGTTGTGGTGTTTGGGCTTCTCTCTAGTTGTGGCCCGCGGGCTCCAGAGCGCGTGGGCTCTGTAGTTGTGTTACGCGGCCTCTCTAGTTGTGGTGCATGGGCTCGGTAGTTGTGGTGCGTGGGCTCGGTAGTTGCAGTGCGTGGGCTTAGTTGCCCCACGGCATGTGGATTTTAGTTCCTTGACCGGGGATGGAACTGGCATCCCCTGCATTTAAGCTGGATTCTTAAACAGTGGACCACCAGGGAAGTCCCCCCAAACCAACTTTTGGGAATTGTGTATGTATTGATGGTAGTGGATGTGGCTGGCGGAGGGACAGCATAGAGTGAGCAGAGGCCAAGACCAGGGCCTCAGGGTTCTCTAACGTTCAGAAGCTGCAATCTCTTTCCTATTATTAATGCTTACATCTGAACTGCCATAATAAATTTGAACACGGGAGTTTTCAATATTACATGCACAGGGACTTCGCTGGTGGCGCAGTGGTTAAGACTCCGCCTGCCAATGCAGGGGACATGGGTTCGAGCCCTGGTCCGGAAAGATCCCACATGCTGCGGAGCAACTAAACCCGTGCACCACAACTACTGAGCCTGCACTCTAGAGCCCACGCGCCACAACTACTGAAGCCCGTGTGCCTAGAGCCCATGCTCCGCAACAGAAGCCACTGCAATGAGAAGCCCACGCACCACAAAGAGTAGCCCCCGCTCGCCGCAACTAGAGAAAGCCTGCGCGCAGCAATGAAGACCCAACGCAGCTAAAAATAAATAAATAAATAAAATTTGTATTAAAAAAATACTACTTGCGTGGCATCTTTTATTATATGAATTATTTTGTACTAATTTAGAAACAAACATTAAAATCAGAAGCAACATTAACTCATCATTTAAGTCTGGCTACCGAACAGTTATTTGGGTAGGAAGTAGGCCTTTTGCCCTATTGGAAGCATTGAGAAGCTGAACTAAATTTTTTTAAAAATATGGGGAATAAAAGCTTTCTAGCCTTTTGGGCTCATGACCCACCTGTGGGAAAGGAGGCCTCATGACCCACCCCCTCCGTCTGCTGGTTCATGCTCCTCTAGCCCCACCCCCCAGACATTTGCATTGCCTCTTGCTCAGGCCCTGGGATAGGGATGGCTGCCCTATCGGGGAGGGGAGGGAGCAAGGACAGCGCATCATCGTGGGGGCAGAGAACCACAGCAACCATCTGGGAGCAAGCTTTGGAGTGAGTGTACTGAGTGAGCACAGTCAGGGTTGATGCCCAACAAATGAGTAGAATCTGGTCAGTGGCAACAAGGGCCAGACTCGCCAAGTCAGGAGCTTGGACTGCAAGTTGGCATAGTTTAAAGAATGCAGATTTACTCACTGAGCAAACATTTGTTGAGGCTTTTTGATGTGTTGGGTACATGCTAGATACCGGGATTGTAACATTGGAGGAACATATATAAATCTTGGGTGTTGCTGGGCATGGTGAAGTTGCAAGCAAGTGTCATGTGGAGCGGTTTCTGCTCTCAGGACGCTTTTTTTTTTTTGCCATGCCGTGTGGCTTGCGGGATTTTAGTTCCCGACCAGGGATTGAACCTGGGCCCTCAGTAGTGAAATGCTGAGTCCTAACCACTGGACCGCCAGGGAACTCCCCGGAGGCTTATGTTTTAGGTGAGTTGGGACAGCGGTGAGAGATAGAAGTAGCAGCTGTCCAGGATTATAATGGAAGACAGATCAGAAATTAGTTTATATGGTTTGTTGGCATTAATTTACAGTGTATCTAGTAATCGCTGAGTAGCTCTGCCACAAACCCAATTATTAGTATATATTAATATTAGCTGGCATTTAGGAACTCCCCTGGCAGTCTAATGGTTAAGACTCTGAGCTTCCGCTGCAGGGGGCATGGGTTTGATCCCTGGTCAAGTAGTTAAGGTCCCACATGCTGTGTGGTGCGGCCGAAAACAAAACAACAACAAAAACATTAGCTGGCATTTATGTAGCACCTACTCTGTGTCAGGCAAAGTTCTAACCATTTAGGTTGTATTTTTTTTTGCCCTCAGTAATCTGAAGTGGAGGTGCTGTTATCCCCATTTTATGTTGACAAAACAGGCATGGAAAGCCTAAGGGTTTGTTCAAGGCCAGCTGCACAGCTAGGGGTGAGGGGCCAGAGCCAGGCAGTACCTGAGCTTTGGGAGCTGACTCTGTACCTGTACAGTACCTGGGGGAGGTACTGTAATAGGTGTGGGCAACCTAGGATGGAGATGCGCTGTTCTCTGACCAGTCTTTGTAGTTTGGAGGGTAATTTCCGTACACACACACACAGCTCTCTTGATGTGGTCGCTTGAGTTTTATTAGACTTCTTTGTATAGGGATTGATCTCACTGTTACATTACCGAAGGTTTTTAGTTAATGTGAAGACTAAAATACCTCAAAATATTGAGGATATAAGGAGTGCATGTAATATTTCTTAGAGATGTTCATTATTTTGGGTGTAACTAATTGGTACCATTCTGTTCTTAATTTTACAAAGGCATGAATTTGAATGGAGAAAACCTTGAAGTTCCTAGGTTTTTCTGGAAGTCACTTATCTGGGGACTGCTCATCCCCCCACACCTATTTCATTTAAGCTTTTTTGTGATCTTTCCGCCCTGTGAACGGTGACCATCTTATGAGATTAATACAGTAAAGTCAAAAAGAGCAGTGCGTGGTTTAATCTTACATATTTCTTAAAGGTCTGATGAGGTCATTTAAATGTTTTAGTTATTTGTCATATCATGTGTTCTTAAAGGTCCTGATGTGTCCATTGAGAATGTCAGGAGTCTGTTGTACAAGGTAAACTGACTTCAGAACATCCATAAATAGTGGAACAGTGGTAGAAATTTATATAAAACCATGGCGTTGGTAGTTTGAGGTAGATGAGAGAGTGATAATCTTAGAAGGACTCAGTAAATGTTAATTATCATGTGCCATTCATAACTTGAAGACGTTTTTAAGAGTATTTAATCTTTAACTCCATTAAGTAAGCATGTTGTTTGTGCTCAGGAATATTCTGTTTCACTTATTTATTTGGCTGCGTTGGGTCTTAGTTGTGGCACGCAGGATCTTTCGTTGGGCGTGCGAACTTCTCTCTAGTTTTGGTGCACGGACTGTAGAGCGTGCGGGCTCAGTAGTTGTGGCACGCTGGCTTAGTTGCTCTGCGGCATGTGGGATCTTAGTTCCCCAACCTGGGATTGAACCTGCGTCCCCTGCATTGGAAGGCAGATTCTTAACCACTGGACACCAGGGAAATCCCCAGGAATATTCTGTTTCTTAAAGGATAATCACTGGTTAAACTTCCCAGGTCTGGAACTTTTAAAGGAGGTGATTCTCTGCAAATGTTTCAGTTTCTTCATGGTCATTGGTCTAGGTTTAATGTTTCTGGCTGAATCAATTTTGATCATTCGTTTAATTAAAATTTAAAAATCTTTATTCCTTTCATTTTTCTTTTAAATATATTGACTTGATATACTGGGACTTATTTCTGGACTTGGTGCTTAGTTAATGTTTGTGCTCTTTGTTTTTTAATATTATTTTATTTTCAGTAACCTCCCCCCCTTTAGACTTGCCCTTTTTAAAAAATTATTTATTTTATTTTATTTATATTTTTTCATTTTATCCTGAGATTTTTATTTTTATTTTTTTATTTTTTGGCTGCACCGCACTTGCAGGATCTTGGTTCCCCCTACCAGGGATTGAACCCATGCCCTCGGGAGTGAGAGCACAGAGTCCTAACCACTGGACAGCAAGGGAATTCCCTCCTTTTTAATTTTTAAATTTTTTTTTTAATTAAAAAAAATTTTTTTTTTGGCTGTGCTACACGGCATGTGGGATCTTAGCTCCCCGACCAGGGATTGAACCCACACCCCTTGCATTGGAAGCGTGGAGTCCTAACCACCGGCCCTCCAGGGACGTCCTTACTTTTTAATTTTATTGAAATATAGTTGATTTACAATGTTGTGTTAGTTTCAGGTATAAAAATTATTTTTTTAATTGTGGTAAAATATATATGTAACATAAAATTTGTCTTTTTAACCATTTTTAAGCATAGAATTCAGTGAGAACTGCCAAGTTTTAACTACTCTTTACTGTTTAACAGTTCTCTTTTATATGTCATTAACTTTTCATATTTTAGAGTAACTTGTAACTTGTCCTTGTTTTCTTTTGGGCCTTTCTGAATTGGTTCTAATCCTGAGCCAAAGTTTTTTTTTTTTCTTTCCCTTCCTTCAAAATAATACTGGTGGTTAAAGCCGTGAACTTAATTTTAAGTACAGCTTTGGCCAGACACCTAAAGTTTTGAGATACACTGTTCTCAGTTTTGTTGTTATTCTAAATCTGTTCACTCAGCAAATGTTCATTTAGTACATACTATTTGCTAGTTACTACAGTTGTTACTGAGAATTCAATGATGATCTCTGTCCTCTAGTATTAATTATTGGTGGGACTCTAATTACAGATTTTATTACTTCTTTGTTACAGTATTTATCTGAGAGAGCTTTGAATATTGAAGTGAATTGGATTTTGAAGTATATGGTTTCAACTTTTATGAATTTTGTATTTCATCGTTTTTTTTGTTTTTAAGTGAATGTGGCCTCTACAACTTGTGCCTTTTGAAATGTAGGTTTTTGTTTGTTTGTTTGGTAGAATATTGTTTGATTGGTTTGTATTTCTGGAGCTTAACAAAAGAAGTATTCAGTGGAGTTTAAATCTTGACATAAATCCAACAGTTAAGCCTTATTTAAATTTGTCATTTATGTTTTTGTTTACTTGGTTTGTTACAGATTGATAGGTACCCTGTATGACTGTTGGTAAATTCTGTTAATTTTTATCTGGAGACTTTAATGGTTTTTGCATTATGTATTTCAACATGTTTATTTTCATACAGAAACTTCATTAAAACTTTATCTCCTATTAACAGAGTAATCTTTGTTACTTATATTTTTTCTGATTTTAATATTGCTACCCATGCATTTATTTTATTTGCAGTTACCTGCTTTATTTTGCCCATTTAAAATTTTTGTCATTTTATGATAACACATAGCTGCTATTTGACTTAATGATTACTATGTGCTAGATTTAGATTCTCTATTAAGTACTTGTAATATCTAATTTGATTCTATGGCAACCCTCTGAGTGGATTTTTTAAAAATCCTCCAGTTACAGATAAGGAGACTGAGGCTTGGAGGCCTTAATGACTTGCTTAAGGGTAAACAGTGAGTAGCCTTCAACCACTGTTGTACTATATTTTATTTTGCACATATATTTTCTAAGCAGCTATAGGGTTCAGTGTTGTTTTAAAAAATAAACAAACTTAATACTTTTTAACACCTATGGGGTGTCAATTTCTCAGAAGAAAAAAAAAGTGAGTTCTACAAAGGCTGAGTGACTTCTCAAAGTTATGTAGCTTGTTACGAGATAGAGTTGGGATTCAAATCCAGGCATTCTGACTCCAGAGTCCCAGGCTCTTCATACCAAAATACTGTCTTTCTGCAATTTCTTGTTTAGTTACCACTGATGCTCCATCTGTTTGTGCTAGTCGGCCCTTGACAGTGAATGGTGCCGAGGGAGACCTTGAAGGCATTCTGTTCGTCTGCCCCCATTGATTTATTCCGTTACATTCTTCATAGGTTTTTAGGTATATTTTATTTAGAAGCATCTGTATGTAGAAAAACAAAACCATAGCTGACTGAATTTTTTGCGGGGGAGGGAATATGGTTCTGGGGTGATGTTTTATTAATTTTTCTTCATTCTGTTTCACGACATGAATTCAGAGGATTGGAAAAAATTTATCAGCATTAATGTTACTATTCTTGGAAGACATGTTAACATTTTGGAAGGAAGCTTAGTTTAGAAATACATATATTTTTTAAAGACATACTTTTTGGGATTTACTGCCTGTTTCATGTTCTCTTTATCCTTGACCATCAGTCACTGTTTTTTGTTTCATTTTTTTTTTAGTCTGTTGGTTCAAAGGCATTAGGAGTCCAGCTGGTCAGGCAGGCTTCTGGTATCCTGAAACTGTGTCACCCTGTGCAAGTATTCAGCTTCTGGGTACTAAGACTTCTAACCTGTCAGAACTGGAGTTGAGTGGGCGGGAAGGAAAACTTCCTGGATTGGTCATTAGGTGTCAGTGAGATGCTACTCTCATTAGGACCCCTCTTTCCTGGACAGGAGGAGATGTAGCAGCGTCTGTTGGCCATCTGTGCAGAGTGTATACAGCTGCAGCTTGTGGGGCAGCTCTTTAACCCCAAGGTCCCCTATTTGGTGCGGTGAGTTCCCAGTAGGCCATTCCACCATACTCTAGAACCAGTTGCTTCTGAATGATGAGGTATGTGATAGATGAGTGAATCCAGTGATCATGGGCTCATCACCTCACTTTTACCCTGAAACAAGCTCCTTGGTCATTGTGGTGTCATAACAGTGAATCAGGCATGCAGTGAGGCCATAGATGGTGACGTTGGGGAGCAGACGCAGTGTGTCAGTCTGGGTCCAGTGAGGAGACAAAACCATACGCTAGTAATTTAAGCAAGGCAAATTTAATATATTAAGGAATTACTAAGCTGTGATAGGAGAATAACTGTAAGTTTATTTATTTATTTACTTATGGCTGCGTTGGGTCTTCATGCTGCGCGCAGGCTTTCTCTAGTTGCGGTGAGCGGGGGCTGCTCTTTGTTGAGGTGCACGGGCTTCTCTTGTGGAGGAGCACAGGCTATAGGTGCACGGGCTTCAGTAGTTGTGGTGCATGAGCTCAGTGGTTGTGGCTCACAGGCTCTAGAGCGCAGGCTTAGGAGTTGTGGCGCACGGGCTTAGTTGCTCTGCGGCATGTGGGATCTTCCCAGACCAGGGCTTGAACCCGTGTCCCCTGCATTGGCAGGCGGATTCTTAACCACTGTGCCACCAGGGAAGTCCCAGAATAACTGTAAACTGGAAAGAGAACTCTATACTCTAGGTCTCAGGGATAGTACCTAAAGAAGGACACATTTGGAAGGGGACTGCTTCCCAGGGTTGGAGTTCATACCTTGTTGGAGCAGGTATGGTTGCATCTGGATGGCCTGGGCCAGGGCTAGTTTGCAGTTACTGGGCACACAGAAGCAATCTGGGGCTCAGGTGAGCTGAGGCTGGTGGGTGGGCCTACAGAGGCAGCTAGGGTACCCTTTTAGTGAGTCCTGGGGTGTGTGTTTTCTATGTTGGATGGGCCACAGGAAATGCACCTCTAGGGCTCATGTGAGCCAAGGTTGGTGGACAGGTGCAAGGAAAGAGTCAGGGTACCACTGCTGGAGCTGCTTGCTGGTGCAGTAGTCCCCTTCTACAGGAACTCCTACACTTCTGTATATCAGGGCAGCTCCAGGGCATTGTGTGGGACAAAGGTTGGGTAGCAGGCTCACTAGACAGCCAGCCCTGAGGGACCCCTGGTGTGTGGAGGCATGGCACTGAGGAGAGGGTGCAGAAAGCAGTAACTGAGGCTGGGGCACAGGTCCCAACTCTCCGGGGCTCGCAGCTACGTTGCTGCTTCCCAAGTCCAGAGCTGGAGAAAGCACATAATGCCAAATACCCGAGAAGCTATGCCCTGCAGATAGATACCTAACATTGGAAAATCCAGATCATCCTTGGTGGAAGTTCATGTCATTGAGCAGATTGATCACTCCAGTCCCTGCTGCCATGTCTCTTTGTTCGTGAGCTCACTGAGAGTTGGTGAAAGAGGCTGAGAGAGACACACAGGGCAGGTCATCTTGTCCACCTGCTTCTGCAGTGGCTGTCATTGTGGGCACTTGCATAGGACCCAGCCGTCCTTGCACTCCGTGCCCATTCTCAGACCCTTCTCTAGATCTCTTTGTCACCGATTATCCCTCCTTGTTCTTTCCAGATTCCTGACCATCCAGCCAAACATTAACGACTGTCAGTGAGTCGGTGTGGATTTGCCTCTCTGGCCATTACTCCTTCCTGACCAGGGGTACAACCACACATACTAATTGAATGTCTGCTCACTGGTTGGATTTCACCTCCTCATCGGAGCCTTCAGGACCATCTCTGAGTGCAGTATCTTGCTGCAGCCATCCACTGCTGACTAGTGCCAGGATATCATTTACCACTATCTGTACACAGACTTAAATTTTTCCTCCTTCGTTACTGGTCATAAGGAACTCACCAAGAGGCCATAGGTGTAGTTTGTTTGTTTGTTTTAATTAGTTTATTTATTTATTTATTTTTGGCTGCATTGGGTCTTTATTGCTGTGCACAGGCTTTTCTGTAGTTGCGGCGGGCAGGGGCTACTCTTCGTTGCTGTGCGCGGGCTTCTCATTGCGGTGGCTTCTCTTGTTGCGGAGCTTGGGCTCTAGGCGCATGGGCTTCAGTAGTTGTGGCACGCGGGCTCAGTAGTTGTGCCTCGTGGGCTCTAGAGCGCCGGCTCAGTAGTTGCGGCACACGGGCTTAGTTGCTCCGCGGCATGTGGGATCTTCCTGGACCAGGGCTCAAACCCGTGTCCCTTGCATTGGCAGGCGAATTCTTAACCACTGCAACACCAGGGAAGTCCCACTTGAACCTTTTTGTAAGTTTTTTTTTTTTTTTTTGGCCATGCCTTGTGGCTTGTGGGATCTTAGCTCCCCGACCAGGGATTGAACCCGTGCCCTTGGCAGTGGGAGCGTGGAGTCCTAACCAGTGGACCACCAGGGAACTCCCTACTTGAAGCTTTTGACTTGGACATGTGTGGTAGTGGTGTGGTGCTGGTTCCTTATTCTGAGTAAGGCTGAGTCTTAGGTGTGTATGGGGACCCTGAGTCTTGGGGTACAGCCCTCTCAGCTCTCCTGCCCTTCCTTGGTGGTAGTTGTGGGCTCACTGTGTAATCTTGCCCTTTCTCCAGGAGTAGCTCCCCCAGTCCCCTTTTTCCTTTCCCAGCTTGCAGTGAGTGTTCACCAGTGCCTTTCCCTGTATGGTCTGTACGGGGAAGGGCTTTTCCTTTGTCGGTTTAGTGGATATGGAGAAGGATCGGGGTGGAATTTCTTGCCCTTCACACGTGGCTGCTGCTCCCCTCCCCAGTTCTGCACCACCCTCGATGCTTCTTAGGGCTCTTGGAGATCTTTCCAGCGACCACCTGGTGGGTTTCATAGGGAGGTTGCAGAAGGGTACAGACTCCCCCAACTTCTGTGACCCCAGACATTGTCCTGCCAGCCTGCACTCAGCCTTCACCAATATGTCATCTGTTCTCAACGAATTCTTCTTACCAGTGTGTGGTTGCACCTGCCTCGGGTGAGTGTGTGTTCTCTTTTCTTGCAGGCACTTAGATTTTGGGCAGTTTGCTCTGTGACATTAGTTTCCTGATATGTTCCAAAAAAAGTCATGGATTTGAAGTTAGGCTGGTTGGTTTTTATTGTACAGGTGGGAGCAGTGCTCCTCCCGGCCGTCTCCATCCTGGAGCTGAAGCCAGAAGGAACCATGTCTTGAGAAACAGATGTTTTTAAGTTTGATGAAGTCCAGTTTATCAAGTATGGTTAGTTCTTTAGGGGTCCCCCCAAATTTCTCTACCCCAAGGTTGAAATCTTGTCTAATTTAAGTAGAAAAAATTTTTGTCTACTATGAGATTAGGAAGATTTTATTCTTTGTTTTCTTATTGAAGTTTTATAATTTTAGCTTTCACGTATAAGTCTATTATCCATTTCAAGTTAGTTGTTATGTATGGTGTGTGCGGTAAGGTTGGAGGTGTCCCCCCCAGATGGATATCCGGTTGTGTATCAGTTATTGGGAAGCCTCTCCTTTCCCCATGGGATTACCTTGTTCCTTTGTCAAATATTTATTTCTCTTTTTTCAAAACGTTTTTATTGTTAAATATCACAAAAGTGCATACAAAAATTTACAGCTCTGCAGATCATTTTAATTTGATCCCTGGTATAAGCACCATTCAGATAAAGAAATAGAACGTTCTGGGGACTCCAAAAGCCCACGAAGGCTACATCCTGATTATAGTTCCCTTTCTTTCCTTGCACGGGTAGCCACTAAACATACATTCCTAAGCACTATAGGAATTTTTTGTCTTTGTTTTTGAACTTTATATAAATGGAAGCTTACTACATGTAGTCTTTGGTGTATAGCTCCTTTTACTCAGTATTTTTAAGATTTGTTTTGAACAGATCTTTGTTTTGAACAGATCTACAGTTTGTCCATTTTAATTGCTGAATAGTATTTCACTGTATGAATAGACCACAATTTATCTGGGTTATTTCCAGTTTGGAGCTTGCATGAATAATCCTGTACATGTATTTTGGCTCATATAAGACTTCATATCAGGAAGGATATATGTTTAGAAGAGAGATTACTGGGTCATAATATATGTGTGTTTTCAAAGTCTTAATATAATGCTTATTTCCTAGCATGGTTATACATATTTCCACTCCACCAGCAGTGTGTAAGTTCCCATTGTTTCATATTTTTGACTAAATATGGTTTTGTCACAGTTTCTCATTTTAGCCACTCTGATTGGTTTATGGTGGTGTTTCACTGTAAATTTTACATTTCCATATGTTTAAACAAGGTTTTTGGTTTTTTAAATAAATTTATTTATTTATTTATTTTTGGCTGCGTTGGGTCTTTGTTGTTGAGCGAGGGCTTTCTCTAGTTGTGGCGAGTGGGGGCTACTCTTTGCTGTGGTGCGCGGGCTTCTCATCGTGGTGGCTTCTCTTGTTGCGGAGCACAGTCTCTAGGTGCGCAGGCTTCAGTAGTTGTAGCTCTCAGGCTCAGTAGTTGTGGCTCGTGGGCTCTAGAGCGCAGGCTCAGTAGTTGTGGCGCACAGGCTTAGTTGCTCCATGGCATGTGGGATCTTCCCGGACCAGGGCTTGAACCCGTGTCCCCTGCACTGGCAGGCGGATTCTTAACCACTGAGCCACCAGGGAAGCCCTACCTTTTCATATGTTACTTGACTATGTGGGTTTCCTTTTTTGTGATGTTTGGGTCTTTTGCCTATTTTTTCTATTGGGTTGTATATATTTTTCTTGCTTTTTCACTTTTTTTAAAAATTTATTTTTTAAATTTATTAAATTTATTTTTGGCTGTGTTGGGTCTTCGTTGCTGCGCACAGGCTTTCTATAGTGGTGGCGGGTGGGGGCTACTCTTTGTTGCGGTGCGTGGGCTTCTCGTTGTGGTGGCTTCTCTTGTTGTGGAGCACAGGCTCTAGGTGCGCGGGCTTCAGTAGTTGTGGCTCGTGGGCTCTAGAGTGCAGGTTTAGTAGTTGTGACACAGGGGCTTAGTTGCTCTGTGGCATGTGGGACCTTCCTGGACCAGGGATCGAACCTGTGTCCCCTGTGTTGGCAGGCGGATTCTTAACCACTGCGCCACCAGGGAAGTCCTTCACTTTTTTAATGTTGTCTTTTGAATAGAAGTTTTAATTTTAAGGAGTTGAATCTGTTGATCTTTTCCTTTATGTTTTAGTGCTTTTGATATCTTGCTTAAAAATGTTTTTCTTCACCTGAGATCATGAGGATACCAGTATTATGTTTCACATTTAGATCTATAATTCTGAAATTGAGTTTTGTGTATTATGTGAGATAGGGGTTCGATTTAATTTTTTCCCCCATTTAGATATCTAGTTGTCCCAGCATCATGATTTATAAAGACTGTTTCCAGTGTTGTGGAATGCCATCTCTGTTATAGTTTTAGAGTCCATATGTACCTTGGT